>NW_020209307.1:0-20703 GCF_003025095.1 Trichoderma harzianum CBS 226.95
CCCTAACCCTAACCCTAACCCTAACCCTAACCCTAACCCTAACCCTAACCCTAACCCTAACCCTAACCCTAACCCTAACCCTAACCCTAACCCTACGAACTTATACTATAATCTACCGATTGCTTTATTTAAATAAACCTAACCGCTTCGGTAGTATTTAATAAACCTAGGACTTTTTTCTTTAATATTTTAGCTATATATAATTACGTAGTTAGTATATTAAATATATATATAGTAAAAAGGATATATATACTAATACACTAGGAGGAAATAAATATTATTAATAAGTACTTACTAGTAAGGTAGCTATCCTTATAAAGTATAACTTTATATTTTTAGCTCTTTTAATTATCCTATTAAAGACCCTCTTCCTATATATCTACAGTATTATAACTACTTACCTACTTTTCCTCGCCCTTGCTTTTAATATCCTTAGGTAGCAGTAGGCTAAACCAGCCCCCTTCTAGCTCTAGGGGCGGGGAGAAGTAATTACCTTTAGTAAAAAGCGTACCTCCTTATAAATAAGCGGTTTACCTTACCTAAGGGGCTGTAGTTAACTTTTAATAAGCAGCTGGGTTACTAAGTAGTAGGGAGGCTGTAAAATTATTATTACCTACGTCTACCGTTAAATTATCTCTTCTATTTTTATTATTATTATCGTAAGCAAAGATTATATTATCTAGATCTTTATTACTATTAGGATAGACATAAGTAAAAGGGGTTTTACTTTAAAGGCTAAATAAACTTATAGTACTAGCTATTTTTTAAAAAGTAAAACACCTTTTTTAATTTTAAGAAGAAATAAAAGCTACTACTATTTTATATAAAATTTTCTTTCTACTTTATTATATTTTTTATAACTATTTTATATTCTTTTTCCTACTTATTTTTTTAAACATTATATTATAATAAAAATCTATATCCCTAACTCTAGTCTCTTTACATAAACCTAACCCTACTATTATCTCCTGCAACCTAAACCAATTATATCCCTATAAAGCCTACTAGTATAATATTATTAATATATTAGCCATATAGTATTTATATACTTAAACCCCAGCTACACCTATACCTTAACGCTTACAAATATAATATTATATTATAACGCACCTATCAACCCATTTTAGTTACTTTTCCTTAGGGTAAATAACTTAATCTATACAGGCCTCGCTAAAGCTCTAGAAACCCGCTAGCTTCCTCTTACTCTTAGCCATCTAGGTTAGCCTAAGGGGGCTCTTAAACTCATCGCCACCGTCGTAGTTATTAAGGCAGGTATTTCTGGATTTCTGTAAGCTTACCGACTTCCTACTGCTATTAGCAGCTGGATTTAAAAGCAAAAGAACCTCTAGCTTATTACTATCGTCGCTATCATAGCTAAAGGGCTAGGTCACTGGGACTTACTTTTCACAGGGGATATTTAATAACAGCAGCTTTAATACCTTAGCCGTAAAGCTTCTTCTACTTAGCAGGCTTTTCCTACTAAGGAGGCCCTAGCCTAACTATAGTAGTAGGTAACAGTTAGGTTTATTATCCTCGTAAACACCTCTGCTTCTGTTATTTACGCTACTACATATACCTTTATTACCTTACTTACCCTATTATTTTAAATATACCTTACTTTTACAAAAGTTTAGTATCCTCCCTTACTTAAATATATTACTTTCCTCCTTTTACTAATCTATAATTATATACCTAAAAATATACTTTAGCCTATTAAAGGATCCTCTTTTCGCAGCCTAGGGATAATACTTAATATAATTATTACTAGCTATATTATTAACTAAAGCTATAATACCCTACTATACGTACTTACAGTATAGCTTAAGCTTTTTTACGCTCTTTACCTACTTCTAATCTATTAAATTACTAGGTAGCGTAGTAACCTATTTAGTATAAACACTAAGGCCTAGGCTATATTATATAATCTCAAAGACGCCTTACCAAAGGCCACTGTAGCTAAAGCGCTTATTATATTTATCATTAATAACATTACAGCCTCCGTCTAATAAAACTTCCAGCTCTAGACTACTTAAGCACCTAAGCTTAGGTAATAAACCTAGCGTATATTTAAAAATATCCTACTCCAGCTTAATAACTAATTATATAATTTTAGCAGTATTATTATTACTACCTATATCCCTAAATACTAGCTTTAGATTCTTATATAAAGGTAGTTTATTACTAAACGTATATTTAATATCTATTAGGCGGGGGTTAACCTAGGCTATAATGTAGCCTATAAGCTAGTTAAGCGCCTTTTTATTAGCTTTTTTAATCTTAAGCATAGGCCTTAAATAAGTAAACGAAGGATAGCCTACCTTTTTAATAATATTAACTAACTACTTAAGCTGCTTATTATATAGTAAAAGTAAGATAATATTAGCTATTACCTTAGTCTTTATCTTCTTCCTAAGTATATTAGGGGTAGCTGCAAATACCTTAATCCTCTACTATAAAACGTAGTTAGCTATATTAGCAGTATAGCCTTTAGGTAGAAGGTCTATAAAGGTATCTTAGTTATTAAGTAGGATTTCTTTTGAAAAAGTCCAGCTATATATATATAGCTCTAGGTTAAGTAAGCCCAGTATCTCCAGCACTTACTAAAAATATAATATCTAAAACTATAATATATATAATAGTAATATAAGCTAGTATTTATAACCTAGGAATAAAACTAGTAAAATATAATAATACTACTATTATTATTAATAATAGCTATTATATAAAGGGGGGCTAAAAAGGAAGGGGCTTAGCTTATATTATTAAGCCTATAAGCTATTATATTAACCTACTTTAATACATTAAATATCTCCTTTTTAATAGTAGTCCTATACTATAGTATAGTAAAAGTATATTATTACTAATTTCGCATAATAATTAATATTTATATAAAAAGCTTAGTAACTACCTTACTATCTAAGTAAAAGGCAACTACAAGTTTCTTTATAATATCTTAAGAATTACTTTCCCTAAGAAGATTATTACTACCTTAGTTATTATAAATTAAGATAAGCTATAGCTAGATTTACCTATCTTAGTCCATTAGCTTTAGCTTTTACTAATTTATATAAAGTTAAAGACGTATTTTATCTAGGAGTATATTTATATATATAAGTTAGTTTATTAAAAATATATAGTCTAAGGTAGGTTACCTTTAGGATAATTACCACAGTTATAAATCTTATAAATCTACTATTTTTTACTATTACTACCCTAGTCTAATACCTACCAGGCTGCCCTTAAATAATACTAGCTATTAAGCAGCTCTACAACCTTATTAGTAACCTCAGCCTACGTATAAAAATCAAGTAGCTTAAGCAAAGGGTTTTTATAGTTACTAGCCTAAATACTTTCTAATATATTAGCCAGGTCCCCTAGTAAACCTAGGCTCTTATTACAAAAACGCATTTATATAACGGTAACTGCACTAGCGCTATATATAATCTTTATATAGTTCTCCAGCTTAAGTCTGCCTATACCCCTATTACAGAAACTTTAACAAAGGCTGCTTAGGTAGCTCTCGTCTATACACCTATTTTTTCTAACCTTTTAACGTAAAGATAAAGTATTAAAAAGAAACTTCGTAATTATAAGCAGATAGCCTTTAGTAAAAGTTCATACTAATATAAACTTACCTACCGTAGTAAATAGTATATTATTAAATATATATAAAGCTAGGCTTTCTTAATAAGACCGCTTTATTAAACTAGATTTCCCAGCAGGATTAGCTATCTATAACTATTTCATTATTTTTTTCCTTTAAAAAAAGATAATAATTAAAGAAAAGGTAAAAGAGTTAAATATATTTATACTAATTATTTATAAAAATTTAAGGATTATTAATTTTACTTTTTTTACTTTTAAGGGGAAGACTTAGTAAAGAAAAGGTTAAGCTATTTTTTATAAAATAGCTAATAGGCTACTTCCCCTAGGGAAAAAGGTTTAGCTAGCTTTTATAAAATAAACAACTAGCTGCTTCCCCCAGGGGAAGAGGTTCAGCCAGCTTTTATAAAATAGCCAACTACTTACTTCCCCTAGAGAAAAAGGTTTAACTAGCTTTTGTAAAATAGCTAACTAACTACTTCCCCTAGGGAAAAAGGTTTAATTAGCTTTTGTAAAATAAATAACTAACTACTTCCCCCAGGGGAAAAGGTTTAACTAGCTTTTGTAAAATAAATAACTAACTACTTCCCCTAGGGGAAGAGGTTTAACCAGCTTTTATAAAATAGCCAACAGAGTACTTCCCCCAGGGGAAAAGGTCTAGCTAGCTTTTGCAAAATAAATAACTAGCTGCTTCCCCTAGGGGAAGAGGTTTAGCTAGCTTTTGTAAAATAGCTAATAGAGTACTTCCCCTAGGGAAAGAGGTCCAGCTAGCTTTTACAAAATAGCCAACTACTTACTTCCCTCGGGGGAAGAGCTTTAGGTAGTTTTTTTATTTTTACAGTAACCCTAACCTAACGTCAGAGACGGGTTTACAGCCTATAATAACATTCCAGCTCCCACCGACCTGCAGCACTTCCCCCGAGAGCTCATCCATCTCAATCCCCTTACCGCTATCGTCCTTAATTTACTTTTCTATCTCCTCCATAACAAGCCTATTAACAATCTAGCCTATCTCTATTATAATAATCTAGTACCTCGCTATACCAATGTATACGCCGATCGCAGCTCCTATCTTACGCATAAGCAGGGAGCTTAGCTTCTTTATCTTCTAGCGCCCTGCTGCACCGTACTACTATATAAATTCCCTAGTACCTAGCGGTATTACCGGGAGTATTAGTTATTACTTTAGAAGTTCCTCTGCTGAAAGCAGCTACGTAATATATATAATAAGTATGCAGCTTATATTATCTAATAGGAACTATGCAACCTTACGTCTTATATTATAAATTAACTTAGCTTTATTATAATCTATTATAATTATAACCGATCTATTATATAAAAAGTAATTCCGCATTACCTATAGTTTATTACAGTATCTTATTATACTTACCTTAGGTCTGCGGCTGAATATCCTACTTTATATATAATATATAACTATAAGCAGCTTTTTTAAAGCCTAAAGATTGCCTAACTATGTTATTACCCCCTTTATCTTCTATATATTTACCTTAGTATTAAAGAGTATTAACTACGTAGCCTTAATAGCTAGCCCTAGCCTATTATAAAGCTATCCGTTAGCCTTATTTATAGTAAATAATTACCTAGTACTAAGATATATTATATTATCCTAGATGCTTTTTAAATTAATATTTAGCCTAATAGTTAACTACTAACCTCTAAGTAGTTATCCTATAAGTTAATTAATACTTAGCTTAACTTAGTATATAGCTTACTAGAATTTATAAATATATATATAGTCTTTATTATATATAAGCGCCTTATAGTTATTAATCTATTATACGCTTAATATAACTAAAGTTTTATTTTAATATCCTTTACTATATACTATTTACTTAATTATAGTTTTAACTACTATAAATTAGTTAACGTATAACTACTAAGTATATTACTCCGTAAACTACTTTATTTTCTCTACTGGAATATCTTCTATATCTAGCGGTATATTTTAGAAAAAGTCCTTTAAAAAAGCTAGTTATAAAATTTATAGTATTACTACTACTGTTATTGTAAATAACCCTGCAGGCTGGAATCCGTTGCTGCCTTACCTAATGCCTACGGCTGTAAAGAAGTATAGTAATACGTTTATGTATATAGCGCCACCGACTTTAGTTTTAATAAATGTAATAAAAAACGTAAATAAAATCCTATCTAGTTCAGTGTAGTTAAATAGCCCTTTGGTTCTAGGTTAGCTGCTTTATACATAGCCTTCTATATTACTATTATACCCGCCTAGGCTTTTGTTATTATTAACTTTAACTCCGTCTATAACCTTAAAAACGTAGTCTATATTATATAGTAAGCCCTATTACTCCTCCGTAAACTATATTCTAAGCCTGCTTATTACTTCTTCCCTTTTAAGCTTATATACTTACTAGTAGAAGCAGAGATATTATTAATATATAATACTATATTTATATAGTGTATTAGAATTATTACTTATTTTAAATAATATTAGGTTACTTTTGCCGTCTTTAATACTATATAGTAGTTATTAAATAGGCTTAAGGATAGTATATATACGTAGTTTATACTACTTTACTTCCTAGTTAATACTATTATATAATATTATAAGCTACATTATTTACTTAATATCTCCTTTTTATACTTCTTATATAGACCTATCTATAGCCTTAGCCTTAACTTACCTTATAACCGCTGTAATAACAGCGCAGTCCTTTCCTTTTATAAACTAGATCTAGTATATATCTTTAATAAATTTATTATTATAATCTACGCCTTAATAAGCTTGCCCAGCCTATTACTACTACTTATTAAACTTATGCAGTTATTTTACTCCCGCCTATATAATCTACTCCAGCGTACTTAGACTTCTTTTATTATCTACTTTATCCTATATATTAACGTTAATAGTTAAGTTATACCCTTTACTGCCTACTATTTAGTATTATAAAAATTTCCTACTTATTTATAATTAAACATAAACTTTTATATAATAACAGCCCTCTAAGGTATACTTTGCATTTCTTTAGTAGTTATTAGCTATTTTCTTAAATATTATAATAAATAAGTATACTATATACTTAAACCTATCCTTAACTAGGATTACTAATTATTATAGTTTACTATTAGCAGGTAGTTTAATAATCTTTAGGTCTTTTACTTACCTTAATAAAGCTAAGTAGTTTTTAATCTTCTATAAAATAATACCTAAAGTTTAATATATATTTTAAAGGTAGGTAATTACTTTATTTCCTAGTATTAATACTTATTTACACTTAGTATAAACTACTAAATTATAAGTTTTATTTATTTAAATATACTTTTCTATTATAATATTTATTTTTATATATAATAATATAATACTATAATATAATATAGCTTAGGCTTTTTATATTTTACAGTTTACTTACTTTTTTAACCCCTTTTATAATTTAGTATAATACTCTAACCCTTACTTTAATTTTTATCTACAATACTCTAACCCTAACTCTAATTTATACTTTAACCTTTCCTATAGAAATTAGTCTAAAGAATTTAAAGTAAAAAACCTTAACCCTTTTACCCTACTCTTACCAAAAATCAACGGATATTCAGACTGAATTCCCTGTTAATAATACCTAGGATACACCTCCGGCAGCCCTTTATCTAAATTAGAGAGTTTACCTCGCGTACCTTTATCTTAAAGCAGCCATCTATCCTTAAATCTTTAGACGGCCAGTCTTTCTCCTTAACTATAATTATAGCCGCTATATACTCTCTAGCTCTTCCTATATAATTAACCTCCTATATATAGTTAATAATATTATATAGTACCTTAAGGTAAATAATGTATATTATACCTAGTATATTAATCCCCGTCCCTAGTATAGCCGTAGTTATAATATATAGGGTTTTACCCTAGAGCTAGGCTTAGAAGCTAAACTTTTGCTAAGTAAAGAAGCGTATATTACTACCTTTATTTAGGTTACTATAATAGTAGTAGCAGCTTATTAACTAAGCTAACGCCTTATATTTTATATAGCTTATATAGTAAACTACACCCTTTTTACTAAGTGTAAGTAAGCTAACCTAAGCCTTAATTAACTTCTTAACCTCTATTAGGCCCTGCTTATTATAAACTTATAGAACTAAGTAATAAGTATTTATATAATAGCTTAAGGCCCTAATGTAAAGGGGATGCTGCAGCTATATAACTTCCTTAAAATTACACTAAGTAAGCGATAATAGTATACTAGTTAAAAATATAAAAAGGCAGCCTAGGCTACGTAAATATATTAACCCTTAAAGCTTCTTCTAGTATTTATAAGTAGTAGTAAATATAAAATAGTATTTATTAATAATTATATAGTCTAGCCTCCCCTAGATACTTAAATCTACTGCTTATTATATAAAATTATTACCTATAGCGGCCTCTGCGGAAATAATTATAACTTAGGGCCAGGAGTTATATACCTGCGGCTAGTACTTACAGTTAATACCTACATTAAGGCAGTACGTAATAAGCTGTCTCTTAAGCTTAGTATAAGGCGCTACTATAATAGTAACTCCGGCTCCAGCTAGTATAGCTAGTACTATAAAAATTAGGCTTTTCCCTCTGCTAATAAGAAGAATAGTAACTAACGGTATTTCCTTTACAGCAGCTATCTATATAGCTTTTTCCTACTAAGGTATACGGAACCTTATATAATTATCCTAAAGAACTATCTATAAGGCTTTTAGTATAACCTAGTCCTGCCTTAAACTAAGTCTTAGCTTCTCTAAATATATAACCCTAGCTTATTTTAAGGGCTAAGGCGCCTATAGCTTAATATTAGCCTCTGCCTTTTGCTTTAGTAGCAGTAGTAGTAGCCTAGATAATAGCTAGTTAAGCTTAAGGAATTTATACTATTAATAACTAACCTAGCCGAATATTTTAAGAGATTTAGTAGTTAGTTACTTAAGTATGTTAATAGTAACGCTATAATTAGCAGCTATCTTAGTTATATAGGCAGCGGCTAAGTTATTTAGTATTTTATACTGTTTTACCTTATTATTATTATTATTATCTTCTTTAAAGTCTACCTTAGCGGTACTACGCTAGTGAATATACTTTTTACTAACTGTAATTATAATATACTACTAATTTTATAGGGTAATCCTACGGCCTATATAATAATAAAACTACTTTACTATTACCTTTAATATTTAGGTTCTATCCTATAGCCTATTTTTATTATACTAAATAAAATTACTTAGCGGTTTCATTTTACTATATAAGGCCTATTACTTTACCTCCTAGCAATTAGTAAGCGGTTTAATATATATAAAGTATATTACTATTAGCTAGGTAACTTAAGAAGGTAAGAAGCATAATATAACCTTTAGAAAATTAAAGTATACTAGCGACTTATAATACTACATTACTATTACTATTTTACTATTAATAATAAATATACTACAGTTATAGTTAATACTATTTACCTAATGTAGGCCTTTAAGCTTATTACCCTACGCTAAAGTACCTTCTCTTATATATACTAATAGTATAAATAGCTCCTTAAACTAATCTATACTTTTTAAATACTTTTAAATACCTTCTTAATTCTAACGGCCGTCCTTATCTAGGAAGTCTTACCTCCGCTTTCCATAAATAAAGTCCTTTAGCATTTTACTCTCTTTCCTAGCTAAGCTGCTATTAATATATATAAAAAACTAGCCCTGCTACATTTACGTTAAGTTATCTTTAATATTAGCTAATAGTATTATAAAATAAATATTATCTCTATTACCTTTTTTTTCTTTAAATATTAACTTTATCTAAAGTAAAGTTTTTATATTTATAATTATTTTATATACTATAGCCTAAATTACATTTATAAAAATTAGCTTTTTTATAAAGTATATTAAGTTACCCTACTTACTCTAGGACACTATTAGCCAGCTACCTATTTCCTTTATAATTTTACAACTGTAAAAAAGTAGGCTAAGTATATAGCCTATAGGTAAGTACATTGCCTTATACAGTTAAGTATCCTAGACTTAGGTAAAGTACCTCTTAAGGTCCTTTATACTAGGTTGTTAAGTAGTTAAGATAGTATACTCCGCTAATAACGCCCTACCTATATATATTATACCTATTAATATATATATAAAAAGGTAGGCTAGCCTAAGCTATTTAAACTTATTATTAATACCTAGGATAGTAATAAAATACTAAAGTAAGTTAGTAAAAGGGTCTTTATTTAAATACTATATCCAAAAGCTAGCTAATACCTACAGCAGCTTCTCCTTTAAATCTCTTTTTTACTAATCGCTGTTCTATAGGTACTCCTATAATATCTTAAGGCCCTTTCTTTAGCTATTAGTAAAATTAAAGCTATATTTCTTTAGTAATATATTTAATTTTAGTAAAAAAACATTTATATAGTAGTATAAAAACTACTTCTAATACATTAGATATTAATTTATACTTATCTTTTCCTACAGTAGCTTAAACAGCTGACTATAGATATTCTTTAAATAAGGGCTAGTAAAAAGTAGCCTTACTATTAGGGATATACTCTTAAGACTAGCTATACAGTAGCTAAAGAATATTTAGTTAACGGTAGTAACTAACTTTTATAACTAGTTGTTTTTTAAACTAGGTATATAACTGTAAAGGTAGATTTTACTTAGATCTTAGCCTGTAAAATAGGTAATTTAGCTAAAATACTTTAGCTAGTTAGTAATCTTATACTTTATAGCCCTATTAATAAAAACCTTTTATATTTCTTCTTATTAGCCTTAATTATATACCTACTGCTTCTTAATTTTAATAATTATTTTATCTAAGTACTTTAGGTTATTTTATCCTCCTCTCTTTAAGTAGTAGTACTTTACCCTACCCTCCCTTTTTATTTTAAACTACTACCTTACACCTTTATATATACCTACGTCCCCGTTAATAATAATACCAGAGGCTATAATATAAAAGTAATAAATAGCCTGCTTAAGCCCCGTAAAAAATATTTATATTTTTATAATAAACTCCTTTAGTACCTTACCCTATATATTATATACTTTATTATAGTATACCTTAAGCTATTTCCAGCTTAGGGTAAAAAGTCCATAGTAATCGCACGCCTATTTATTAAGCACTAATATACCTTTAATAAATAATCTTAGGTTTAATAAGCTGTAACGGAAATTATTATCTAGCAGCCGCCGTAAATCTAGCTAAAAGTGCCTTACTATAATAACTTCCCGGGCTTTTCTTTTAATATCTCTGTATTAGTATTTAAGGTAGCTCTTAAGGTTAAGTAAAGTATATCTATAGACCTAGTATACTAGACTCTAATACTTTTCGTAATATATTAGCTAGCTAACGTTATCTTCCGCAGCTTCCTCTATCTTAGCAACCTTTAGCCCTATAACTAATCCTTACTATATACCCCTTTTATCCTTAACTACCTTAAGTCCAGGCTAGGTATTAAGTTATAATATTATAGCTGCAGTAGAAGGTAATACAACTGGATAAAAGTAGATAATAAAAGAATAGGTATATGTATTTATATATATATATATATACATAAGGTTAAGAAAAACGGTTAGTGTATGTAGTATATAAGGGTTAGGTTGCTAATTTACTAGACCTTTTATAGAAAACTGGTAAAGAGCCCTGGTAAAGCGCCCTTTTGCATAATATAAATCTAGTAAGTAGTTAGAGTTTTACAGCTATAGAGGAAGATAAGAATAAACGAATGAAAACGTATAAATAAACAGGATTATTGATTAAATTAACAAATAAAACAGCCAGTTAAGCTAAACTGCCCCTTTTATAAGATGAGCAGATAAAATCGGTAGTTAAACGGGTGCATAGGTTAGATAGATAAGTATTTACTTTTTATTCTTCCGGATTATTTCCGCTAACCCTATATCTGCATTAAACTGAAAAGGTAGTATTTTGTGGGAACTGGTAGTTTAGGATGTGGTAGTTTGCTACCCCTGCTGCTTGTTCCACTTTGCGTTACAGCCAATGGCAGTATACCGACCTGCTCATGTCAGCTGGTAGTTTGGCCTAAACTACCAGCGGCCTCTCGGTTAGGCTAAATAAAATATAGTATTAAATATAGCTATAGCTATTAACTTTTACCTAGTGTAATATACCTCTTAGCTTTATTTAGTAATAGTAGAATAAGTTTACTTATACTTAAATATTACTTTTAAAAATTTTATTATTTTTTATATTAACCCTAAAGAAAAGCCTAAAAACCCTAAGAAATTAAGTAGTAAAGAAAAAACTACTTAATTAATTAAAATAATATTAGCTAATATATTTTATAATAAAAAAAATAAATTAAATACTACTAAGACCCTTACTATAGTAAAAGCTTCTGTATTTATTAAAAAAGCAGGCTAAAAGGACCTTAGGGTTACGTAAGTATAAATTATATTATAAAAAAATATATATAATAAAAACCTTTAGAAGGGAATTAATAACCTAAAGTATTCTTTTATAAATAATAAAGGGCTAGCCTTTACTATTAATAAAAAAAATATAAATAAAATTAATAAACTTAAAAAAAGCCTTAATAATTATATTTTTATTTAAGTTCCCTTAGACTATATATAAAAAAAACTATTAGTTATTAAGGCTAAATAAAAACTAATTAAGATTTTAAAGCTTATAAATAAAAATATTACTTACTTTTAAAAAGTTTAATTAAGCTTTACCTTTAGAAAAAAAAATTAAAATATTAAAAATAAAATTATTATACTTTAACTAGTAGTAGAAAATAAAGGCCTAAAAATTAAAAAAGTATATTTATAAAAAGTCTTTTTTATATATAGTATATTAAAAACATATACTAATATAAGTAGGACCTACCCTATAATATACTAATCTTAAAGGAGGTATATATTAAAGTAGGGGCTAAAAGCCTACTTATTTTTTATTATAAAGCTAACTTTAAAGAGTTTTTTAATATATATAGTTACTTTATCTCCTTTAATAAAAATATTAAACCTAGTTTTAAACTTTTTAATAGCTCCTTTTTAATAAAAACCTAGGTTTAGCCCCTTTAGGTTACCTAATACTTATAGTATTTTAAATTTTATAACCTATAGAATTATACTAAGATTAAAAAATATTATAAATATAATAAGCTATTTTTTAAATATAATAATACTATAGTTAACTACTTATCCTTGCTTTAGTATATTAATTATAATAGCCCTTATATAGTAAACTCCTTAAAGTATTTTACTAAATTAATTATTAAAAATAAAAAAAAAGTATAAATAACTAAAGCTTAACTTTAGGTAATTTAAAATTAAGCTAGTAGGAATATAATAAAACTAACCTACTTAAACTTAAATCTACCCTTACCTTAGCCTTTTATACTAAGAAAATATTTAACTTAAAAACTTAAATAGGCCCTTATATAAAGCTATTAATTTTTAACTTAGCTTTACCTTTCCCCCCTTAAGCTTTAGCTAAAAAAGTTATTATTAAAGTTAACTTAAATAAGGAAAATCTTTATAAAGGAATTTTTTTTACTAAGTTAATAGTTTATATAATTAACTTAAATAATAAAAAAAAAAAGCTAAAGGTAATAAAAATATACTTAATACCTCCCTTAAAATTAATAAACTTTTTAATATAAGCTTATAAATAATAGGCTTTATTATAATTACTAAAAAAATACTAACTTTAAAATCTTTTAAATTAATATTAGGAGCAGTAGTTTATATTAGGATATTACTTTATTACTAATATAAAAAAATAATTATAATATTATACTAATTTAAAAACCTTATACTTAATAAAATAAAGTATTAAATAAAAGGTAAATTAAAAATTACCTTAGATATTAAGTATATAACCCCTTAAATAGTTAAAGAAATACTAAACCTTTAGTTTTTATATTTATTAAAATCTTTTTTAACTTCCTTAGTAAATAACTTTTTTCCTTAGGCTTAAAAAATAAATATATATATTAAATAAAAGTATATAATTATATTATTATTAATATTTACTAAAGGGCTTTAGTAAACTTAGTTATAAAGACTTTTATTAAATAAGGCCCTTCCCTTTTTTACTTAATTATTATAAATAACTTTAATACCATATATTAACTTTAAAAATTAAGTAAAAGTATAAATTTAGTAAGTAATAAAATTATAAAATAAATAAAAAAGTATAATCTTTTTTTAACTTTAATAAATATACTTATTTAATACTTAGGAAAATATATTAACTTAGTTTTTATAAATTACTTTACATTAACTAAGGTTAAATACTTCTTTAATATAGGATTAAACTATTATATAGTAATTATAAACCTACTTAAGCTCCTTAAAATAACCCTAAGGGTAGGGAAAAAATATATTATATTAAAATATTAAAAAGACTTTAGTTAATTTATATACTCCTTTACTTAGACCTTTTTTATAATTAACTTAATTATATTATTAGAAATTAATTTTAATAAATATACTAAGGTTTTATAGAACCTTTTTAATAAGCTATAGAGGGGGTTAGTAAAATTAAATATTAAAATAGTTATAGTATACTATAGTAATTAGAAAAGTATAAAGTAGCCTATAAGGTTTATAAAAAAATAGTAAATAGCTTTTTTACTTAAGAGGGAGCTTATAAAACCCTTAGAAATATTATATACTATAGTAAGTAAGCTTACTAAAATAAAATTATAATAGAAGCTAGCGTTATTAAAAATATTTAGTTAATAGTTAAGTAATATAAGGTAATAGACTGTTTTTAACTACCCCCCTTAATAAATAAGGATAAAAGTATTTTAAACTTTATAGAAAAAGTAACCTTTTTTAAAAATAAACTTTTTAAATATAAAATAATAAAGGAAGATATTTTAAACTTATAAAAAAAAAACTTTCTTATTAATAAAAATATTTACTAAAATTAAATAATATTAAAGGTAAAGGTTAAAAAAACTATAATAAAGTTAGGAAATACTATATTTAATATAAATAGTATATTAATTACTTTTTTATAATTTACTTAGTTTACTATTAGTAAGTATATTATTAACCTTTTCTATAGATATTTAATAATAAAATATTATTTACTTTTTTTTTTAAAATATAAAGATTACTATTATCTTTAAACCTAGGAAGCTAAAGAAAGTATATATTATATATAAAAGTTATAAATTTATTTCTTTACTTTTTTATATAAGTAAAGGCTTTAAAAGACTTTTAATTAAAAAAGTTTTTTTTTTAATAATAAAATATAAAATATTATTAAAATAATATTTTAAGGCTTTTTTAAAAAGGTTTATAATAAACTTAGTTACTTATTTACTATATAATACTAAAGTTACTTTAGCTTAAGGTTTTATTATCTTTTTTCTTATACTTAATATCTTTAATATATTTAATATTATTATATATAATTACCTAATATATAAACTTAGGGAATAAAAGTAGCTTCCTTTTTTTATAAAATAAGTTAACTCCTTTATAAGTAATTATAAGGCTTTTATTTAAAATAGCTATAGGATTACTTTTTTAAAAATAAAGTTAGAATATAAAGCTTTATAAAGGTTTTTTATTTTTTTTATTATTTTTATATTTTATTTCTCCTTTAGCCTAAGGTTTAATAACCTTAATACTTACTTTAGGTATATAAATAATATTAGTATTATAGTAATAAAGGTTAATATTAAAGAAACTACCTAAAAGCTTTAGTAAAAATTAAAAAATACCTTAAACTAAAGTAATAGAAATATAGTTTTCTTTAACTTAAATAAAGCTAAACTTATTTACTTTTATAAAACTAAAATTTAAATATATAATAAAAGAGTAAATTTTAAAGGAAAGACTATAGCCCTCTAAGACTTAGTTTATTAATTAAAAATATACTTAAATTTATAGCTTTTTTTTAAAAAATACTTTAGAATTATAAAAAAGAAAGTTTTTAAAATAGCTAACTTTTTAAAATTTTTAAATAAAATATAAAAAGGATTTCTGCTAAATATAATAGCTATAATAGCTAAGGCTTATATTACCTTTATAGCTTTATATAAGACAGAGGCTTTTTAGCTTAGTAAAAGTAAATAAAATATAATAAACTTAAATAAATAAATAAAAATAAGCTTAATAAGGCTAACTATAATTTTAAAACCCCTATTTAAAATAGTAGCTAAAGTAGTTATCTTTATATAAAAAATAATTAACCTTTTTATTATATATAAAAAATTAAAAGTCCCCTTAGTATTAGTATAAGTAGTATAAACTAAACTCCATATAGTAGCTTACTTTATAAGTTTAAATAAAAACTACTTAATTAATAAATATATTAATAAAAAACTCCTTCCTAAGGTCCCTTTTACTTAACTATAGTATACTATAGCCTTAGTAAAAAAAATAATTTAACTTTTTTTTTTTACTAAGAATAATAAAGTAGTTTAAGTAAGCTTAAATTTTAAAGGCTTATTAAAATTAAAGGTAGCGGAAAAATATTTAAAACTACTTAATAGCCTTCTTAAGTTTACCTTTTTTACTTACTTAAATAATTTATAAAATAAATAAGGTAATATAAGCTAAAGAATTATTATATACTATAACTTTAAAAAAACTATAGTATATAGTCCTTTTACTAATATAAAGGTTTATAATATTAAAGTAGTAAATACTTTTAAAGTTATAAAGCTAACTAAAATATATACTTTTATAAACTTAAATATTTAAAAAATTCTACTTTTTTTTAAATAACTTAGTAGTAGTAAATAAAATACTAAGGCTAACTCCTACCTTATCTTAAGGAGCCTATATAAGGTTATATTAAATTACCTAAAGACTACTTTTATAAATAATTATAAAGGTAACTTAGGTCTTAGGCTATAAAAACTTATTAAAAAATAAAAAAGTTAATTAACTAATAAAAAAAGGTTTAAAACTCCTTTACCTTTTAAAAAACTACTTTACTATTACCTTTATTAAAAAAAAAATAAAAAAAAAATATAAGGAAATATAAAATATTAACTAAGAAAATAATTACTTAAAGTCTTATAAAATTAGTAAATAAGGCTTTTATAAAGCCCTTTTTATACCCCTAAAACTATATCTCCTATACTTAATTTTATATAGGTTATTAACTAAAAGGTTTAAATACAGAGATTTTATAAAATACTATAAAAGATTTAAATATAATATTAGGCTTATTTATAAATATAGGGAGCTAAGGACGTAAAGGTACTTTATAAAGTATTATATAATAGCCTTTTTCCTCTTTAATATATTAAAGAGGAAAACGTACTTTAGAACTACTTATATTTAATACTTTTTTAGTAATAGGGGGTATAAGGATTTTTAAAAACTAGTAGAGGAGATAAGCTTATATAGCCCCCCTTTAGTAAATATAAATATATAAAATAAACTAATACTTCTTTATTTTCTTTATTATATTAAAACATAGTAAATACTTAATTTAAACTTAGCGGCTCCTATTATCCTAGTGCTTAGATAAGGACTTATGTAACTAGCTTACTTAGTAAATATTAATAATAAAATAAATAAATAAATAAATAAACGCTGTAGCTATAGCTTTACCTTATATACTATCTTAGCTAGTGCTTTTTTATCTAAAATTAAAAAATTAGTACTACTTTTAGTTAATTTTATAAAACTTTTTTTATATTAATACTATACTACTTAACTTTTACTATATTTTTTATATATGAATTATACTTACTATATATAATATATACTTTGTTTATAAATCCTAGGTATTACTTATATTATTAATATTATTTTTATTTTCTTTATTTTTTTATTATATAATAAGTTATATTATATACTTAAATATTTATTAAATATAGTAATTATAATTTATTACTAACTGCTTATATTTAACTTATAGTTTAATAATTACTTACTATACTATTAAATAATATATTATACCTAGTTAAATAATTATTTTATTTTATAAAATAGCTTTATTATTAGCTCCCTTAGTTACTTTATATCTTAGTTTTATATATTATTTTTACTACTTACTTTTATATTTTTATTAATTACCTAGTTAATTATATTATATAATATAATTTTATTAGCTTAAATATATATACTATAGAACATTAACTTTTTAATTATACCTTATATATTTTACTAAAATAGTAAAATTAATTATATATATTATATTAATAACTCTTTAACTTTCGGTAGTATAAATTAGTAAATAATTTTAACTTAGTTTAATTATTAGAAATTTTTATAATATACTATTATAAAATATATTTACCTATAGTTTATAAATATATTTTATACCCCTATATTAACTATATTTTTTATTTATATTATTAATATCTTTATAATATATATTAGCTAACTAAATATTATATATATTAAAACTAATAACTTTTTTTAAAATTAATTTAATAATTACTTATATTTTTTTACTATTATTCTTTTATATAAATACTTTAGTAGTAGTTAATTACTTTATTTTTTATAAGTATTTAGTACTTATAATTATATCTTTTACTACTTTATACTTTAGGTTAATTACTTTTTAATATATTTTTTTCCTTTTTTAATTTATAATATATTTTAGCTATTTTTAATAAATAAATATTTAACTTTATTATTACTATTATTATTATATATATTATCTTATGTAATTATTAATAATATATATATACTTTTATTACTATATATTATTAAATTAATTATACTACTATATACCTTTTATAATATAGTATATATAAACCTACTTAATTTAGCTATTAAAAACTAAATATATTAAAATATAATTTAATTACTAATCTAATTAATTACTCCCTTAGCTATTATTATAAACTAAATTTTTATTTTATATATATATATTTTTAATATTTAATTTATTAGTAATAGAAACTTATTAATTTTTTTCCCTACCTATATTATAAACTTCTAAATATATTACTATATATATATAAATATTAATATACTAAATTACTATATATTTACCTTATATATATTTTTTTTTTATATTATATTATAAATTTTAACCTAATACTTAGTATATATATAATATAATACTATAATTTATACTACTTTAATAATAGTTAATAATATAAGTATATAATTTAATATATTATATTAACTACTATTATCTTAGACTTTTATTACTATTAATATATTAATTAATATATTATTATATTAATAGTTACTTAATAAATAATTTAATATAGTAATAATAAACTATATATATATATTATAGTATAATCCTTAGATCTCCTTTATTTATTTATAAATATCCTTATTAATATTATTACTATTACTATTACTACTACTATTACTATTACTACTTTTATTTTACTTTTTATAGCTTTTTTTACTTATTAATATTATAGCTTAGTATTCTTATATAACCTAATATTAGTTATATATTTTAATAAACCTTTTTTAATATTACTTTTAGGCGCTTATTATAGTATATAGCAGCTGTTTTTTTTCTAACTGTTGTTTAATATAATAAATAATATAAATAATCTTATATATTACGCCTTTATATTATATTTATAAATTTACTTTTATTTATAACTTAAACAGCTACTTAGCCTATATAAATATCTTATACTAATTAATTTTAAATATAGCTAGTAACCTAATATAGTATAATTAATATATTTTATATACCTTCTTTAATAAACTATAATACTATTTACTTATATATTATAATAACCTTTTATTTTTAGTTAGGTTTTTAATTAACTTTTTTAATTTTTTTACTTTTAACTTTTTTAAATACTTAGTTTACTTAACCTGCTGTAATTATAAATTAGCCTTATTTTTAAGGTTTAATTCCTTAATATACTATATTAACTACTTATTTATATATTACTACTCTTATACATTATTTTATTTATTTAACTTTTTTAATATAGTAGCTTTATTATTATTTTTTTTTTTATTATTTTCTCCCTTAGTTATTAATATATTTTTAATAATACTAAATCCTATATTAACTATACTTTTTACTTTAAATTAATTACTAGCTATATAGCTGTAAAATAACCTTTAGTATTAAACCTTCTTAATCTACAGTAATTACTATAGCTTTTGCTTTTTAGCTTTAATATTATTACTTTTTTTTTAATTATTAACTTAATTATATTACTTTTTATAATATTACTATATAACTTTAACCTTTTACGTAATATATTAATATATATAATACTATAACCTATTTTCTTTTATTTCTTTTATATATAGGATTAATATTATTTAATTTAGTAATAAATACTTTATTAATTATACTTAGTTTTAAATTAATTTAAGAATACTTTAAATTCTTTAAGTAATTACTTTTTATATTAATAATTAAATTATAATATAGTTTTTTACTAAATATATTTTAACTTCCTTTATAATATATACTTATTAATATTTTTAATAAAATATCAATAAATATTAATTATTATATAAAAATAGCTTTATAATATTTTTTTACTATATATTAATACTAATATTATAATATTATTTATATTTATATAGCTTTTTCCCTTTAATAATTATATAATAAAATATTAATTAATACTTTTATAAATAGGCTTAATAAAAATTATAATATATTACCCCTTAATTAAAAATATTTTATTATATTAGTTTATATTTTTTATTTTATACTTTAGGGTATATATATACTTTAATCTTAGGCTATATATTAACCTTTTATTTATTAATTCCTTAGGGGTTTATAATTACTTTTAAACATAAGGTTTTTTTTTATATTTTATATTTTTTTTTTTTTTTTTTTTTAGTAAGATATTTTAATTATATACTTTTTTTATTATTTTTAATTTTTAGCCTTAGCTTTATTTTTTAATAATCTTAGCTTTAATAACTTTTTAATTTTAATAATTTTCTAATAGTTTAATATATTACTTAGTAGCTTTACTTTTAACCTTTAGTAAACTAACCTAAAACTTTACTAATTAATATTAAATTTAAATAAATTTTATAAATTTTATTAATTAGAAATTATACTTTATATTACTTTATTATATATATAATATATATAAATATTATTTTACTTTTATTTATAGTTAAATATTATTTAATAGACTTTACTTTAGTTTTTAATAGACTTTACCCTTTATAGTTTTATAAGGCTATATAAATTCTTAATAGACTTTA
>NW_020209308.1:0-20411 GCF_003025095.1 Trichoderma harzianum CBS 226.95
TTTTTAGTTTTTTAATATATTTAACTATTTTTAGGAGCTTTTTTAACTTTTTAAATTATATTTATTTTATAACTTTTTCCTTTTTTATATATTTTTATATATTTTTTTTAATATAGGGGTTACTAATTTTATTATTAGGGATATTATAGTATTTTATTAATTTTTTTAAGTTAATTATAGTATATCTCTAAAATTAATTAATTTAAGGTAAGTTTACTATTTTACCTAGCCTTTTATTTAGTTAATATTAAAGTTACGTAACTTAAGTTAATTATATTTTAAAAATATATTATATTTTATAATATTAGTAATATTAAAACTAAATATATCCTTAATTTTATTAAACTAAATTTTAAAAAGATTAGTTTTATAATTAATAATTCTATTATTATAAGTAAATTATTATTTTTTAATATTTATAAAGGTGTATAGTTCTTTTTTTTATAATTATTTAACTATAGGTAGTTAACTAGTTAAAGTATAATATAGCTTATTATAACTTTAAAGTTTATATAAACTATAATTAAATATTTTTTTAAAGTACTTAGTATTTAAAATTTTTATAGTTTTTTTTCTTTTATAAAAGTATTTAAGTTATAATAGGTTATATTATTAATATTATTATAATAATTATTATTATAAAAGTTAATATTAATATTATTTAGGTTTAAAGTAATTTATTTTAGTTTTTTATTTTAAATATTATAATATTTATATTAGGTATATTTAAGCTTAGGTATATATTTAGTAGTAAGTTTATAATATTTCTAAAGGTTATTTTAGTTAATCTTTTATAATTTATTATTATTATTATATTTTATAAAATTAAATTCTTATTATTCTAGGTTATAGGTAATATATATAAGGGCTTAGTATTAATATTAATGTTTTTTATAATAATCTTTATTATAAAACATAAATTTCTTTTTATTTATATTTTACAGCTTTATAATCCTTATATTATTTTTAAAATTTAATTATAATATATTATTTATATAGTAATAGTTTATAATTAATAATATTAGCTTTATTATATTAGTTAATAAATAGGATATTATTAACGTAGTATAAGATTAATTTTAGTATTTTAGCTATTAAGTATTTATTTACGTTAGTTTTAATATATTATTAAAATTAATTTTTAAGTAATTAAATTTAGTTATAGGTAATACTTAAATTAATTTATTTAATTTATTTTTATTATTTAAAGAGTTTTTATTAATCCTTAAGTTCTTTTTATTATATAATTTTATTATAGCGTTAGTTTTTTTTAATAATACCTTAAATTTTATATTAATCTTTATATTATTTTTAATTTACTATAGTTATTTTATAAAAGTAATAAATACTTTTAGGTTCCGCTAACTTATATTAGTTATATATATATTTCTTAAGGTTATTAATTTTTTCCTAAGTTATTCCTTTATAAAGGTTATATTATATTAAGGGTACTATATTTTATTTTATTAATTTATTTTTCCTTAAGTATATTTAAGTAATTTTTTTAACTATATTTAAGGTTTATATATATTCTTTAAGGTATTATCTTAATTTTTATTTATTACTATAACAAGTTTAATAATTATTATTATAATATACTAAAAAGTATAATATATTATAATTTACTAAAGGTTTTATAATATTAATAATTTAGTTTTTCTTAAGCTTTAGGATAAATATAAATTTTTTATTATTATCTTTTTTAAAGGCTTAATAATATTTTTTTATATATATATTTTTTTTATAATTATAATATTTAATATTCTTTTATTATACTTTAATAATACTAAAGTTTATTAGCCTTAGTTATTTATTATTAAAAAAAGTAATATAATTATTTTACTTTTTTCCTTAATTAGCTTAGTATCCCTAAGTTTACTTAAGCTAAATATTATAAAAGTTTTTAGTTTTTTTTTAATTTTATTCCTTTTATTATTTTTAATTATAATTATTAATTTTAATAGCTTTTTAAATATAATTAATAAAAGTTATTTTTTTATAATTAATTTTCAAAAATTTATTTTTAACTTTAGATTTTATATTCTTATAATAAACTTCCTTTTTTATTTCCTTAGTTTAATTAACTTTAGTTAATAAATATAAAAAAGTTAAAGTATACTTACTTAGTAGTTTTTTTTAAGTAATAAAATAAAGTTTTTACTTAGTTTTTTATTATTTATTTATAATACTAAAAGATTTTTTAAATTACTTTTAAAATTCTATATACTTAGTATAAATTTCTTTAGTTTACGTTTTAAGCTTTTTTAAGTTAATTTTTCCTTTTTTATAATTTTATATAATAAGTTAAAATTATATTTTAGTATTTTTTATAAAGTAGCTACTTCTAAAAATAATTTTATTTTTATTATTTTTTAAAATATAAAAAAAGTATTTAAAATAGATTATAAATTTTAAAAAGAATTTATTTATTTTATATAAATTCTTATTAAAAGGTTTAGGCTTTATTAATTTAAAAACTTTACTTTTCTTTTTTTTTTTTTTAAAAAAATCCTAAAGCTATATCCTAAAAGCTTTAAACTTAGCCTTTAGTTTATTATAATTAGCTTAATTAACTATATTTTTAACTAGTATATTTTTAAGCTTAATATTACTATTATAGTTATTTTAAACTTTACTTTTATAATTAGTATTATTATTTAAAACTTTAAAGCTTATAAATTACTAAGTTTTTAATATTTTATTACCTATAGATTTAAGGTAATTATTTAAATAAAAGTTATTATTATATAATAAACTAAGTTTTATAGGTTAGTATAAGTTAGCTATTTTTAAAAGATAAACCTTAAAGTAGTTTTATAATTTATATTAATAAAGTAGTTAAGTTAGTAAATAAGTAAATTAATTACTAATTAATAATATAAATAAAAATAAATATTTATATTTTAATTTAATTATATTATAAATACTATAATAATAATTAATTATTTAAGTATTTTAATAAGTTATATAAAGTAAATTTATATATTTAGTTAGCTAGGCGGGATTATTAATAATAGTTAATAATTCTATTATAGATTATTTTATAGTTTTAATAATCTATTTATAGATTATTAGATTATTATAATAATCTAATAATCCGTTCCTAATTAATTAGTTAGTCTATTGTTTATCCGGAACCGACTACCCTGTAGGCCTATTGTCGCGACTATAAAAGCCAGGTCGTGACAGTGCAGATTAGAATGCTTGTCTCTTTTTGAAAGCAGCCTTTTATGCTCGTTCCTCTCAGCAAAACTGGTACATGCTGAATGGTTGGATTTCGGGGGGCGGAGTGGAATACGAGCTTATAAGCACTCATCGCGATGATGGAACGCTGAATAGCACTGTTGGTGTGAAGCTGTTACTTGATAATTACGGAGTAATTACATCTTCAATTTAGAAACACAGACTCGAAAATGAGATTGGCCTTGATGCCTGCGGATGGGGATCAAGTAATGAAGCATTGTGATGAAAGTTTTCCTATGGGAGCGAAGTTACCAAAGGAAACTGTCATTGTACTACCTCGAGAGACGATAATGGATTTAACTAAGTAATGAGCATCATTAATGAGTACCTTTTGACAAGAATATTAACGAGTGGTTAAATTAGGTAGATATGTTGTTTCAATGGTAGATGGAGCTAATGAAGTGTTTTTAAACCTGCGATTCAGAAACGACTTTAAGTGATTTATACATTGATGAACAGACTGCATGTATTGCTAAACTATTCTGTTCTAGATATCTATTTGAGTCAATCCAGTGAGTTTTGAGCGTGACCACAGTTTGATCCACTGAGGCCCGGTCAATTACTGAAGCACTGTGAGAATGAAGCCGTGAATAGGAATTGTCTTGTATGTGGAACAATACATAGCATGATTCAAGCCATACGATCGCCGCAATCCCAGGTCTAATTTTGGCTTTCCGAAGAACAGGTTGCTATCCAATGTTGATGATCACCATAGTCGCCAATGCATCATTACTACCATCTTTTCCATAATAAACCCACAAGGAGAAGCAAGAAAAAAGAATACCTGGCCGCTCACGGGCAGCCTTGAGTACCCGTTTTCTCTCCATGTCTAGATTTGCCACTTGCAACCTTGTACATTGCCACACATTCTGTACTGTTGTATTGCCATCTGATAACCAAAAAGGTTTCTGGATTGAGACAAACCGACTAGGAAGGAATATCGAGCGGCTTAGAACTTTCGCTAAGGCCGTTATCTGTCTACTTTGTCGATGCTACCCTACCTAACTCGGGGATATTTGATGCTAAGGGTCCTTACAGGACGTCCAATAATGTGTGCCGCATCCGCGCGCAATACTGTAGCAGACAATCCCGAGACCCTAGAACAGAGTGTGTCGCATTTATATTGAGAGATGCTCATAAGCCACGTCTAGGGTGAATGCAAGGATGCAAAGGCCTGTCGTGTCAGATCTTGCTGTAGAATGGGGGTCATGCAGCATCGAGAGGTAGTTCAACTAATTACCTCCGCGGAGACAACTATCCCCGTTGGTTGCTCACTGGCATGCAGATTGTCACGCCCCTACATGAATGGCTATGTAGATGTAGGGGTGAGCCATGCTCATAGGTAGCACTTGTGCCAAAGATTAAATGCAGGGACTTTAAGTGGAGACGGAAGAAGACGACCAATTCAAATTAATTCGAATGATGAATCTTTAGCAAGATGGATTCAGCTTTCTGGTTACGAATTGTGTTTAGATAAGGGCGTTTGGTTGTTGATAGAGAAGCTACATTATGTTGTCCACACGTCACTATGATTGTAAATCTTTGAGGTATTTTATCTCATACCCCGTAAAGGTATTGAAAAGAACATCCCAGTGCATGAAGCTCTTATAGGATTTACATGTAACTGTCCGAATCAGGCATTGTTCTTGGCGTTGTCATATTTCGAATCGCAAAAGCGTTGTGTCTCCACCATCCAAGATCAACCGCTGAATACGACAAGAGGAATTGCAGTACTACCTACTCATGTTGAGCCGATAGGTGCTTTTGCAAGGCATCAGTAGCCAAGAACAACGATTGGATTCTCCTCAGCTATTGGCCAATCTAACGTAGGATCGGACAGGGCTATAGCATTCAACCGCCAAGGTAAAAATTGAAAGGAATACATGTACAGAACACGGAATGTGTTTCCCACACTAGCAGAAATTGGTAACCATTAGAAGTATCTAACGCAAGTGCTGCCAAAACATATGAATGCTAGCATTGACTAAAACTCTAGCTGGGATCGGTATGTGTAAGATTCCGAGTTGAGTAAACAACTGGTACGCGTGTGTGCCAAGGCGAAGATTTTGTTTGAGCGTCCATGGAATTGCGAGATGTCATCGACTTCCAAAACAACACAGACGGTACGGCCGACTGGGAAATGCCAAGGTTTTACCTTGCGAATATTACCTCTACGGGTTAACGGGCTGTAACTCTACTCCGTACTTCGGCAGCTAATCGAAAGTTCCGCAAGCTCATCTTGCCTACGAAGCGAAGCGCCTGATCCACACATCCATGACCCCCCACAGCGTTGACGGAGAAACATCCTTGCTTACCCGAAGATCACCGTTAGAATATGCTTGTGGATGGCACAATACCCCGGTTTCTTTGCTTGCCATTCGTAGCGAGTCGTGGAGGGAATCACGGAGCGCGCTTCGTGATCTGATTGAAGGTATATGGGAAGGAATGTGATTGCAGGGCTCTAATCTATAACCTACGTATGGCACCGTACTTCAAAGTGTAGTATTGAACCCCCCATTGGTGGAATGGCCATGTTCAAAGATGATGTGTAATGATTAGTGGCACAATCCTTGTCGTGTAAGAGTAGGCAGCAGAGAATACGCTTCTAAAGAATTGCTGACAAGATTTGCCAAACTCATGGCAAGCCATATGACGTAAAATCCGGTGCATATTGACCGAGATATATTGACCGAGATTAGCCCAGATGGTAGAAGTTATCATCATCGTGCTTCATCAAATGCAGGACCCCCACCCATTGCGCCGAATAAGTCACTTTTCACGAGTAGGCTGTCCAAACTAGCCATTCTGGACGGCCATCATTGGACAGCAATAAATGCACATGCAGCCAAACGAAAATTGCCTAGACTCCGAGATGATTCCGAGATGATTCCGAGATGATCTGTGAGTTTGCCCCTTCCTTAACCTAGAGATCTACAATACTTCGGAGAGAAAAAGGGGAGAGACGAAGCGTTGTTCTTTCTCGAGCATGTCGATGAATCCTGGGACTGTATATCTGCCTATTTATCGTCGAACAAGCAATTGAGTTGTTCCAACGGCATTCAGGTCTAATGCGAAGAGCTATCATCTTTGATCTTAGTGTTACTTTAGCGCCGTGATCATTACCTTCTTTGTGGAGATGGATATCTAGATAATGCAATGTTATCTGCCTAGAAATAGCCCGCCGATAAGAAGAGCCCACTCACAAAATCTGTGAGAGGTGATCTTTCCAGAAGCTAACGAGACTGCGCCTGAGTGACCGGAGACTCCTGATTGTAGCAACACTAACCTCCTGCCACGCTCGCAAAACTCCCCGATCGTCACGGCTGAGTAGTTCCCGCCCCTCGTAAAATCAACAATACTTGGATATGCTATCCCCACTTCGCTTACTCCGAGTTCAACCAGAATATGACCTACAGGTAGGTATGATGAGACGGACCGTTAGAATAGCCCCACCCAAAGCCTGTATAATTTGTCTCCCGCGTGAGGGAGACGAGGATGCTGTTGCGCATCTCTTGCAGAATGGGGGCAACAACTTCTTCAGTTGGGATCTGCCACTACTGTCAGCTGTAATACTCCAACTGGCTAGGTCGACAGGAAACCAGATAATGTAACACTGCAGGCGGGAATCTGTGAGTGGGCTATTTGACACACTGCAGTTCCACCGTGCTTCATCGTGGCTGTGAAATCCGCCGTTATGAGATGATAATGTACTCATTCGTCAACTGACTTGTCATTTATATAGAGATTTTCTGCAGAACCCCCGTCCTTGTGGATTTTGGTGTTCATCCTGTCTGACTTGCATATTCTAAGCGACCGCTCCGGCCGATCAGACGCACCTCTTGAGGATTGGCATTGGAGAAGGTTGCAAAAGTGACTCTGTCACATGAAACCTGCTCCCCATGCGCGTACTAGTGGATCCTTCTCCTGATCCTCAAGGGTCCTATCAAGGCCGGGTGACAGGAGTCCTCCCAGCTAGAACAATGCCATGGATAAGGGATGGGATGCCTATGATTCAGCGGGATTTTGTGGAGTGCAACGTCTTTTGTGGAGTGTGTGGCATCCCCAACGGTAGCTCACAGGCAGGCAAAATAACAATGACCACAATTTCCTTTTCACTAAATACCCTCTATGCCCTCCTCCTGATCTCTGTCAGATCTTCGTCTCCGGAGCCATCATTGCACTCCGAAGTGATTACAACGGATATAGCTACTAGCTACATCCGATGCTGGATCGCACTAACATTCGGATGAGTTGTCTTAGCTGTAAAGAGCTTAGGGCTGATTCCTCTCTGAACAAACGAAGAAGTCCCCTTCGCTCGGCTATTTTTCTGGAGAGAAACTGCGACGCTGCCTCCCTAAGAATCGACTTTGGGATGGCTATAAAAGTGAGTCTCACTACCTAAGATTAGAATGTGTATTCGTATGTCGGACCTCGACCCTGTGACATCCTCAACAATACGGTTACTACTGCAGGGGTAAAGATCTAGCCTGCTTTAGCAATCATTTACGACATAAAAGCTCAGCATTATCAAATCAGAGACAAGTTAATCACTTGCAGCTAGCTGAAAGGATGCATCTGGCCTCTTTACATGTCCTTGGAGTTGAGATTTTTCTAAAACAAGGATCTGAAAGAGGGTACGTTGCATAGCCCCGGGAAAAGGCTTTTCGCTTCGATTACAGGCAAAATATGTGCATGGTGGAAATCTTTCCACCCCCCACCCGCTCTGCACCTACAACGATGGGTCAGCGCAAAATGGCCGTACCGAGATAGTCGGACGTAACAGATATTGCGCGGTAATACTATCTGCGGACTTCTTAGTTGCATCTTGAAACAGATCCCGCCAGTCAGCATGCGAAACGCCGAGATGAGGTGCGGCTCTAGCACGCATGCCGCGGCAATATCTGTGGCGTATTACCATAGGAGGATTTGGAAATATTCAGCCTCTTTGAGATGAGGATTCAGCTGGGTTCTTTTGTTTATTGAATGTACGAGCATGCCCAGCTGCATCAAGTCCCCACGAGGCACTTTGCTGCCGTTCATCTGACAAATATGCCTTGACAACGAATGCTGCATATAATGCACAATGACGAAATCAAGACTCTTCGGCAAATTCATGTTGATTTGCGGTTTTTTTAAACACGTGGTGTGAGATACTGGGGGCTTGTCTAACCCGGCAAGCGGTTTGCAACAAAACAGACTGGAGAAAGGATCGACACACTAAACACACAACACGCACAGAAGGTCGGCACTACGGAGTAAACTCTCCCGTATTAGTGCTCTTATTATGTAACTGTGTGCACATATTCATTTTGCGGTCCTTGTCTTTTTTTTTTGCCAACCGCTTCCTCGGAACACCGTAGGAGAACTTGGCAGGGGTTTGTTGAGTAGATCAGGGTGTCCAATTAGAGGTCAACACACGGAGTTTCCACGTTGATATGTATATGGAAACCCCTGTTCTCCGCCCCGCCCTATCGTAAATTGATCAGCGGCACAGGGTTAATCAAAAACGTGGCACACATCGTCTATGAGTAGCGGAGTTAAGTCCGGGGGCGAACCGGCCTTTTAAGCCCGGCAAGCCCGGTGTACAAGCGAAGGCCATTACGGCGAAGCAAATAAAAGCGAAGGGAGATGTTACTAACCATAATCACGGTTATATCGGGTTTGGTCCATCTGAGGTGAGCATGTATCTTGGCGGAATTTAATCGCGTTAGCATTCTGCACATCCCCTCCAATTTGCTAGTCCCGGTTACGAAGGATTAGGTGCCTATCAGGTATCACATTTGGCAGTTCTTTCGTCAAATGGCTTGAAAATCATACATATGGAATCGTCTAACTTCAAGTCGCGTACTAAAAAAACATACACGGGCCAAGCCGGCGAATATCGTGGACGTAGGCTACTATTATATTGTGTGGGATAGAGTAAGCACGCATTAGCCTTCGTAATCACGCATGAACCCCCACTAAGTAACGATTCTTGGTATTCCAGGCCCCTTCTTCACTTGCGTTGTCCTTCCTTTCCAGCCATGTCCTCGTACTCTAATTCCCTTCTAACTGCTTAGACGAGTGAAATGTCCAACTCTCGTCCCTTTGCCGGGCGCCATTACTAGTGCCGGCACATAAACACCGGCACTACCGGGACCGCTTATTCTCCGTGGCAGACTCTCCGGTCCAAGTGCTTTTAGCACTGCTATGGTACCCGAATCACCCGAGAGCCGCCACTAGACGTTTCACTAAGCGTAGATCCTGGCTTGTCCTCATGGCTCGGCTGTACCTGTAAATAAGGTACGACCAGGTACCGGAGGTCCCACTATCCGGAGATCCGCGGACCGGCCCCACTTCCGCCGAGACATCGGTGATAAGATTTGTCTTGAACAAGGCGGAGATCCATCTCGATTTGTGCCTCAAGCCGCTTCCTGAAGAGGCTGATGCGGAGTTGCTTCATTCAGTAGTTGCTTCTTCAAACGATCTGAGAGAATTTCCCACCCTCTCTTTGTGCAGCGTGGGGTGAGAGGCGGAAAGGGGTCAAAGAATGAAAGAGAGATGGATCATGGTGGCGATAACAGGGATTCAGATAAAAGATGCCGTGGTGATGGATTCATTTGGAGCAGCCTAGTTTCGTATGGTTTGCTGATTGAGCCGCTGGTTGGCTACGCCGTATCCCAGAGGCCTCAGGGTTTCCTTGCCCTGGAGTGTATGTTGACGCCGAACTCCATCAATATGCTGACGCCAATCTCGAATCCTGAGTCAATTGCCGCATGCAGGGGACTGCAGCCCGATTCATCGTAGGCGTCAATCAAAAGAGGATCGTCGGTGGCGGCATGCTTGAGCAGCAGTCGAAGTACAGCCTCTCTGTATGTAAGCACAGCCCAGTGCAAAACCGACCGCCGTCGGTTGTCTCGATCCCCGAGCCGAGCCCCATGGCTCAACAGCAGGCCGACGACTTCCTCATGGCCGCCTGCAGCCGCATGCATCAGTGGCGTTAGGCCATCGCTGTCTGGCTCATTGGTATCCATACAATTCTGCAGTACTATAGCATCCAAAGTCAGCGTCATTCTGGCTCAGAGATTCTTTTCGCTAAACGGTTTGTAGCAGGCTTAATGGGTACGTGTATTGTGAGAAGACAAGCCCGCACAGTTGCAACTGCGGGTTACTTCGATCTCGAGGGGCCACTTACATAGACGTACGATCCCTCCATGGCCCCGCCTCGCCGCCATGTGCAGAGCGCTAAGCCAGCCGGGATCGCTCATAGCACAAGAATCACTGGCCCTTGGGCTAGCATCTGCACTTGATAGATCTGGTGATCCAAAGTTAGTTGTCTTCATCAGATCGTTGGTTGCGATGATTGCGGATTCCAACAGGTGATCCTCAGACGAGAAATAGTTGTCCGAGTGGGCTGGTGATGAATTGCGATGTTGCATCCTGCCCGATCCTAGGACATCGAGAGGGGATGAGTTACCGGGAGACGTTGATATCGTACTGGGTACTGGTTCTGACAGGGCGTATGGTATACAATTTCCATTTGCATCCAACCCGACGAAATGGTCATGCCTGCTATTGCTATCAAATAGCGAAAAACTGTCATGAATCCCTCCTACGCCGTTCAAAGAGGCAGAGTAGCTTCCGCGTAGCGATGATACATCGTGTCCTGCGTTTGCTGTGCTTGAAAAGTCTTCTAGGCGGCCTTCCATATTTACAGACTCAGAATACAGTGAGGCTGCGGCACTTTGCAGCTGAGTGGCCAATTCAATGGCATTTCGTTGCTCTTGATTTTCTAAAGTTGGTAAGATATTGGAAAAACAATAAGAGACGCTTCATTGTGAGAGTTGCACATACTCTGGCGAGATCGGAAACGGCGTTGGGCCATGCGATTCTGCAGACGGCGACGTTCTAGCGGGTCCTCTGGAATAGACATTATGACGGTAATTTCGCGGCTCAGCTTGTAATCTAATAATAATACACTGAGAAATTTGGAGCATTGGGCTGAATGCTATATGTAAATAAATTATAGCAAAAATCCCTGCCGCCAATTCTATGCTATGGCTGTTTTGATGTTGTAGAAGGATCCATCTCACGTGGAGCCTCGTATGCGCAAAGTATCGCGGTAGCAATGATGGAAACATTTGCTTCCTGCACTCCGTAATACTGGCCTGTAAGAGGCCCTAGTCCCTTGCTGTCAATGCGGACCGCCACCTAGGCTTGGCTATGCACGTCAGATCGATAAACAGGGATACTTTGGACCGTTTGTCAATACCCGCCCTAGGCACAACTAAGATGATGTGCTTATTTGCTCCGTACATGGGACGGGAATTTCAGTATTAGTATTACTTAGGTAGTGACTAATACTTAATATATTAAGAGAACACTAGTACTAAAGTGTTGCTCCTGTATTTCCAATACTTTCAATTTTTTCACTCCTGAATGAGACGTGAAGATTGTCAACATTACCTAGTTATTAACAACCTGATTGGCCACTAATTTCCCAAACTGGAAGTTAGGGTGGGTTGACTTCAACCGCTCCTAACTGTGGGACAATTCAGTGTTATCAGTATCGTTCCGTTGCCCTGCTTGATTCCGGGCGTATTAATTTATTAATTAGGAGTATTGCATATACCTATTAGGAAACGGCGGATACGGATGGGGCTGAGATGCCTGCATGTCGATCAGAAGGGCGCATCTCCAATGCATGGCGTTCACGACAGCTGCTGAACAGATTGTCCATGCTAGTTTGTAATAGGTCTTGCCTTAAAGAGGAGATTACATGGGATGAATTTACACCGCTATTGAAGTCAGCAAAGAGGAGCCACTTCACCAGGAGAGCACTTGGTTGCATGGGTAGGAGATGAGATTAATTGTCCGTGAATGAGAAATTAGAGAATACGAAAAAGACTCCGACAGTGGGTACAATGGGTGGAGACGTCTGCAGTATTTAAAGGCGATAATTACACTTGCGGCTTTGACTATTCCATTCTGAATATGCCAGCATTTAAATCCTTTTCAAAGTGAGTATCGCCGCATGAAAGACACAAAAATGTTCGCTCTCTTTTTTCGATTCAGATCACACCGTAATTCTGCTCGCTACTACGGCAAAATGAAGTCACTATAACATCATAGTTGGCAATACACTATCTCATCCTTGGAGCCCATTATGATCGGCGCCCTCATTGGTGTTGGTACTATACTAGCAGCTACATATTCGCACTCTCGATTATTCCTCAAGGCATATCAATATCTCTTCCCAATGACCCAGTTCTTATCTTCGACAAGAGATAATCTGGTACGTGCTAAAAGTTGTGTTGAGGCATGTGAGACTAAGGCACCTGACGAAATTGGAGAGCTTCCTGCTGAAGAATTGCCACTTCAGGTACCTTTTCTTGCCACGTCGTGCTACATATCATGGGTAAATAGCCGCTCCAATTATGTCTAAAGCCCTAGTCTCCTTTTGGGGGGAGTTTACCAGAAGACACATAAACGTTTTGGTGCAGGATGAATCTGTGTGATGCAGTTTTTGTACCCGCAACAACGACTCGGTCCAAAGGATCATATCTAGATTGAGCATGTAAGACGAATCGGATGCCTTAGCTACTTTTGAAGACTATCCTTGACACTCTCAACTGCCGATGTGTCCTTTATCAGGTACGATGTGCGCCATCTCCGGCCATCTCCGGCCATCCCCGTGCGGATTATTTTCCGAGCAGCAGCTAAACAACTTGGGTATGGAGAGATGATGTGTTCATTGTCAGAATGCTCCATGGAGGTTCCGCAATCTCCTGAATCTGATACAACTGTCTTTGCCCCTTTCTCTGACAAGTTGATGGGGGCTTTACTCAACGTTGCCCCTGTAAGTGGCCGTTCCAAGAAGGAGATACCAACGGCAATCTTTCGTGTTGGAAATATTGCTATTACGTACTCGAAAAGACACATTGTAAGCTTACGCATGAAGATAAACCACTGTACCGTGGCGTCTTCGATCTTGCCTTGTTACTGGAAGCGAGTTGTGTGCCAAGATTGGTGACCCCCTAGCGGTGAAGATCAACTGGGAGTCTCAAATACTACTCTGTCCGTCCTAACCGAACCCGAGGCAAGACTTTATATGTAGCCCTAGAAAACGATGTTACGGTGTAATAAAGTTGGATTTGGCCTTCAAAAGTAAGCGATATAGGGAAATACCGAGGGCTCATCAATTTTGCCGACGCTCATCGAGTTTGCCGAAGCTCGTAACCCAAAACACTAGACTACTAAAACCTAGACTATGGCTTTGTCATCCCTGAATAAGTTTCGTTAGTTATTAGGTATAAAAATCTTCTCTTCAGCCATCGTATTCACATGTTAGGCATGATATTGGCGAAGAGGAGCCAAAGGTCACACAGGTGAGATATTCACTAACATAGAAATAGTACTAGGCTTTGTGGCAAAGAATACGTTCATCTCTGACGCTTCAATGGACAGAATCCTGTAATAACTTTCTCAATAGTGAGTAGTAAATACTTCGCAGCAGCTGATCTAAAGAGCCTTTACGATTTTAGGGATAACCGCCTTTTAATGATATTGGAACGTTCTATTCCACAGATGAAAAACCTGGTTTAACAGACACTATGCGTTCCGACATAAGCTCTTTTGTATACTTCTTCAAGGATCAAAAAGCCATATAACACTGGTCTTCTTTGTGGGCCAACAATGGCATGCTGTCAAAAAGATGAGGAACATCTCCGCAAGACTTAGGGAACCAGTCCACCATCGACCAGTAGAGGTCCCCCAAAACAATTAAGAAAGAGAAGAGAGCTTCTATGATATTTCTTCTAGATAAGAATACACTAGTTAGTAAGTATGAGAAAAGATGAGATTGGAATTGTTATGCATTTGCATCTCAATAGAATGAAGTCGTAAGTCACTTAAGCATAACATGCTTATGCATTTACTTTCTTTGCTTTATTATGCATCTTATGTATCTGATATTTATATACTATCTGTTTAGAAAACCATGAGAATTTTTATTTCACAGACGTTGCTTGGACAGCGCTGCTGTTAAATTAAATATATTTATTAAATCTATTAATTAATTAATTAAATCATTGTAATAGCTTTAATTAATTAATTAAATCATTGTAATAGCTTTAATTAATTAATTAAATCTTTAACTTTAATTATTTAATAGATTTAATATAATTTAAATATAAAGTAAGTAGCTAAAATAAAGTTTTTTTAGCTATTAATATATATAAAAAAATTATTATATTACTAATTATAAAGGAAAATTTATAGTTAGTAATATAAATAGCTAGTATAAGAATTAAACTTACCCCCTTAATAAGGCTATTTTATAGTAATTAATTATTTAATAAATAAATTAATAGTAATATATATTATTTTTATTAATATAATATAATTAAAGGATATTAATAAGGTTAAGGGTAAGGGTAATTAAGGGTTATAGTTAAGGAAGTATTATAAATAGAATAATATATAAAGTCTTTATTAGTTTTATAATTAATAATATATATTTTTTATTAACTTTTATTATAATTTTAATAACCTTTAGTATTATTATATTATATAACTTAATTATATAATTTATAAAAGTTATTATAGCCTAACCTAAGATAAGGTATATTAGAAATATACTATAGAAGAATACTTTACCTAAAGAACTAATTAACGCAGAAGTAATAAACTTATTATAAACTACCTTAAATAAATTACTTATAAAATAGTAATCTTATACTTAGGTTTATAATCTTAAAAGTAAATTATTAAAAATAATTAAATATATAAAATTTAATTTTCTATACTTTTTAAATAACTTAGATAAATAATTATTAATAAAATATTAAAATTAAATATAAATTAAATTTTTATTATATTTTACTTACTTTATAATTATATTTATTTAAAAATACTTTTTATTTTTTTTACTAATATAAACTAATTAACCTTAGTTTATTACCTTAAGAATTTACCTTATATTATTTAAATATTAAGTTAAGATATTATATATTAATAACTTTTATTTAAAAAAATACTAAGTATTTTTAAGTAATATAAACTATTATATCTAAAGCTAAAGTAATTATTAATAATTTACTTATTAACTTTAGTATATTTATAATTAAAAGTAATAGTAATATTATTATAATAAACCTACTTAATATTTCTTTATTTAAAAATTTAAAATTTTTTATACTTATTTAAAATATATATTAACTTAATAAAGTCTTAGTTAATAAACTTAATAAAAGAAAACTAAAGATTATTAATATTAAAATCCTTATTAAATATTAATTACTTTTTATATTTAAAGAAAATATTAAAAAACTTTATTTATACTTAATTTAACTTAAAGTATACTTTAAAAACTTTAAAAATACCTTTAATATTATTAAAAAAAAAGTTTACTTTATTACTTTATACTTTAAAGATACTACTTTAAAATAGTTTAGGCTTATTTTAAATAATTATTTAAAAAATTTAATTAAAAAAGTTAAAAAATAAATATAATAAATTTTTAGTAATTATAATAAATATATTTTTAAGTTAAAAAAAGTATTTAAAAATATTAGTAAAAATTAAATAATTAAAAATACCTTAGTTATAATATACTAAAAAAGAATTACTTAAATTATATTATAAAATTCTAAAATATTACTATATAACTTAAATAAAATAAGTTAACCCTTATTAAATAATTTTATAATAACCTTAAATAAAAAATTAAGGAAAAANTATATAATATTAATTAATTAACTTATACTTTAATTTTATTTATAAATATTTATATTTAAGCTAATAATTTACTATATAAACTTAAGACTAATATTATTTAATAATATTAGTGAAATAATTATTAAGCTAATTAAAGTAAAAAATAATATAAGGAAATTACTAAAGATAATAGTAGTAAACTTAAAAAAATAAATTTAAATATTTTATAGTATAAGAAAGAATTTAAGTATTATAATTATAGTAAAATAAATTATATAGCTTAAAACTATAAAATACTTAAGAAAAAATATAAAAATAAGATTTTAAAATTAAAAAAGGAAGTTTACTTTTTAAAAAAAGAAAAATAATCCTTTAATTTATTATAATAAGAAGATAATAATTACCCTTAGTATAAGGAGGATTTTAAAATAAAGGAGTTTATAACCCTACCTATACCTAACCTAGTTAAAACCTTTATAAATAAAAATACTACTTAATAAAACTATAGGCTACCCTTATATAAAAAATAAATAGGAAATATTATTAACTTTATTAAAAATAAATCTAAAAAACTTAATAAACTTATTAAATTTTAATAATAAATTAATATTTATAATCTTAAATAAAATATTAAATCTTTTATTTACTAAAAAATTTAAAATAGACTTACGTAATAGTAACTATATAATAGTAAATAATAAATTATTATAAGCCTAAATGTAGATAAAATATAGAAACTTAAAGGAAAATATTAATAAATACCTTAAGATTACCCTTAAATTAATCCTGTAAATAATAATTATTATTAAATCTATTAGATAAATTATATTATTTATTAATATATATATTACCTAAAATAGAAAGTAAAATATAATACCTTTCTATAATAAAATTTAATAATTCCTATTATAGACCTTTATTATAAAGAATAGTATAGTAAATAAAAAGTTATTTATAAATTCTAAAAATTATAAATTATAATTCTTAAACCTTATTTAACTATACTTTATAAATATAGAAATAATAAATAAATAGAAGATTACTTAAGCTATTAATATACTATTTATTAAACCTTAAAACTTATTTAATAGTATAATTAAAATAAAGGAACTAAAGTATATACTTTTAAATAATATTAATAATATAATAAATTAAACTACCTTAAATATTAAAGGTATAAGCTAGAAGATTAATATAACTTAGTTTTAGAAGAAAAATAAGCTATAGGATAATAATTAGTAAACTAATTATATAAAATTAAATTTAACTTTAGAATATATATAGGAGTACTTAAATAGTTACTTAAAAGATATTATAAATACTAAAAGAACTTTAAATAATCCGTAAAATAATAAAATTACCTATAAAATTTATATTAAATAAATAAAACTATATTATAAAGTAGTAAAATAAAAAAATTATAAAAACCCCTACTATAAATTATATATATTATATAAAATTAAAAACTAGTATTTAAAAAACTAAAATAGTTTTTAAATAAAGGGTATTATAAGATTAATAAAGAATTTATATCCTTTAAAAAGAAATATAAATATAATAGTAATAAAAAAAAAAGTATTTTAAAAAAAAAATTACTTTTATAATAATATAAAATAAGGAACTACTTAAAGTTATAGTAGACTTTAAAGTAAATAAGAACTATATATTAATAGTAACTGTAATATACCTATAGGTATTATAAAAATAAAAGAAGAAACTATATTAATTCTTTTATAAAAAAGGAAAATAGTTTAAATATAATAATAAATAAATTAAAAGATAGATTAATTACTTATATTTTAAAGTATTTAATTAAATTACTTTAGTAGTATATAATATTATTAATACCCTAAAATAAAATATTATCTTAGGTATACTATAGTTATATTAATATAAACCCTTAATAATATAAAGTAAAAGCTTAATTTATTAATAAAATAATAAAAAAACTTTAAATTAAAAAAAAATAAAGGAAGTTAAAAACCTTAACTCCTTAAGCCTAAAGGAATTCTTATATAATAATAATAAAAATAAATAAAAGCTATAGAAGTTTAATTTTTAAAAAGGTTTACTAAAGGAAAATAAAATTTATATAAACTTAATTAATTCTTAGAATTTATAAGAGAAAAATAAAAAATTTAAAAAAAAGACTTTATAAACTTAATAGCTAATATTTTAAAATAATATTAAAAGTTTAAGCCCCTATTTTAAAAAACCCTAATTAATTTAAATAAAAGTATATAAATATTATTATATACTAAATAAAATTATATAATAAAATTAAAAAAAGGGAAATAACTAAAGTATTTTCCGCTATATAACCTTAACTAATTAAAACTAAACATTTTTAATAAATAAATATAAAAATAAAAAAATAAAAAATATATTAGAATTTCTAACTCCTTAGTATAATATTTTATTATTTTTATTTTAAAGAAAAATAGAAAATTATAATTAATTATTAATTATAAATAATTAAATAATATTATAATTAAGGATTAAACTTCTTTACTACTAATATTTAAAGTAAGAAATTAATTATAAAAAGCTACTATATATACTTAGTTAAATTTTACTAATATTTATAAATTAACTTAAATAAAGGAAAAATATAAATAAATAATAGCCTTTAATACTTTAGGAGAATTTTATAAATTTTTAGTAATACTTTAAAAATTAATAAATATACTTATATTTTTTTAAAAAAAAATTAATTATATCCTTTAAAAATATTAAAATAAATTTATTATTATTTACTTAAATAATATTTTAATATATTTTAAAATTAAAAGAAGAATATAAGGAATATATATACTTAGTACTTTAAGTATTATAAAATAATTACTTTTTTATAAATCTTAAGAAATATTAATTTTATACTTAAAAAGTAAAATTTTTAAAATATATTATTACCCCTGGAATTATTTAAATAAATCTAAAGAAAATTACTATAATTAATAAATAGCTAATACTAATATTAATTAAAAAAGTATAAAGTTTTATTAAATTAGCTAACTATTACTAATACTTTATTTAAAACTTTTTAACTTTTACTTAACCTTTAACTAATATAATAAAGAAAAATTAAAAGTTTAACTAAATAAAAAAAGCTAAATAAGTATTTTAAGTAATTAAATAAGCTATAGCCTTAGAACTTATATTAGTTATATATAACTTTAAGAAACTAATAGAAATTAAAACTAATATATTAAAGTATATAATTAGAGAAGTATTAAATTAATAAAATAATAAAAGGAAACTTTATTTTATAATATTTTACTTATAAAAACTTAATAAAGCTAAACTTAACTATATAATCTATAATAAAAAATTCTTAAAAATTAAGAGTTATTTAAAATAGTAAAGTTAATATTACAGAGGAAGTAAATTTTAAATTAAGATCTTTACTAATTATTAAAATATTACTTACTTTATATTTATATAAAAATTATTTAAATAATAGCTAAAATATTTTAAATTCCTAAGTAAATTTAATTATAAATTAATATATTATAAAAAATTAAAAATAAAAAAGGTAATATACTTAATAAAAAAATTAACTATATTTAAAAAATCCTTAATTATTAAAGTATTATATTATATTAAAATATATAAGGTAATTATAAATATAGATTTTTTAATTTAATTTTTAAGGTAAAAGAATATAATAAACTTTTTAAAGAAATTAAAAAGTATATAAAAAATTAAAAACTATATTAGTTTTTATTTTAAATTATAATATAAAATAGATATTTTATAAATAAAAATAAATATTAAGTACCTTTAGAATTATAAAAAAAAGTTATAAAATATATTTATAAATATTTTTTATTTAAATATTAAGGAATTATAATTATATATTAATAAGTATTTATAATATACTAATTTAAAAAAATAAAGAAAATTACTGCTAATATTATAGTAACCTATAATAAGTATTAATATATTAAATATAAAAAATATAAACCTTATAAAAAACTATAACCTTTACTAATACCTAAATTATTATAAAAAATAATTACCTTTAATTATATTATAAACCTATTACTTTTTAAAAAACCTTTTACTAAGGCTATTTATAATAATATTTTAATAATAGTAGATAAGTTTATAAAGTAAATATACTTTTTACTTTATTAAAAATTATATTTAGTAAAAGATTTTATATATATATATTTAAAAATAATAATAGCTAATTATAATATACCTTAAGAAATTATTTTTAATAAAAAATAAACTTTTATTTTTAAATTTTAGTAAAAACTTATAGTAAAACTTAAAGTAAATTATAAATTTAGTAGTATATATTATTTTAAAATAAATAGTTAAATAAAATAAATAAATTAAATTATTAAGTAATACCTAAGATATTTTATTAATTTATAGTAAAATAATTAAGTTAATAAACTACTTTTTATATAATTATATTATAATAATATAAAATTTAAATTTACTAAGTTAATATTATTTTA
>NW_020209309.1:0-20200 GCF_003025095.1 Trichoderma harzianum CBS 226.95
TTAATTTTAAAAAACTTAAACTTTATAAAGTTATAAAGAAAATTAAACCTATTAATTATAAAATAGATTTTCTACTTACCTTAGGGAAATAAAAAAAATTATATATTTAAATTTTTATATTTTACTACTAAAAAAAGTATTAATAAATAAAAAAATAAGTAAAGTTATATAGGATAAAATTATTATTTAAAGTAAAAAACTTAAATATAAAGTTAAGAAACTTAAAATAATAAGATTTAATAAAAATACTTAATAAACTAAATACTTAGTAAAATAAAAAGGCTATAATAAAATAAAAAACTTATAGTAAACTATTAAAGACCTTAAATATTTAAAAGATTTTATAAATAACTTTTACTAAAGTCTAAGTTTAGTAAAAAAAAGTTAAAAGTATTTTAATTAATAGTATTAACTATAGAACTTTAAGTTATAGAATTAGATAAATTAAGTAATAATATTTTAACTTAATAAGTAGCCTTTGCTTTTTATACTTTTTACTCCTTATATTTAATATACTTTAGCTCCTTTAAATTATTAATACTATAAGTAATAGCTTACTTTATTTACCTTAACTACTTATATTTTTAAGTATAAAAACGTTTTACTTAAGTATTAGCCTTAAGCTATACTTCTTTTACTTTTTTTAACTTTTTATTTAATTTTAAATAATAAGTTATTACTTTATATATTTATTATAAAGTAAGATTAAATACTTTATAATAAGATTTTTAATTTTAAATATAAAAAAGATATTAATAAAAATCTTCCTCTAAGGTAATATAATTACAGCTTTACTTTTTATAGTAAGTATATAATTTTATAATAAAAATAAAATTCTTTAATATAGTATTAGTAAAGCTTTTATACTTTTCTTTCTTTTACTTAAAAATAGGTTTATTATTACGCTTACGCTTATAATTAGCTATAATAAAGAAATAAAAATAAAGGTAAAATAAAAAAAAATTATAATACTTACTAATAAAATAAAAGTAAATACTTATATATTATCCTAATTAAGTTTTAAGGATAAAACTAATAGGAGGGGGAGAATTATATTATAACCTAACTTTTAAGGTTATAATAATAGGTTAATAAGTTAGCTAAAACTAAATTAACTATAGGCCAATAGACTAATTAAGATTATTAGTATTCCCTAATAGGAAAGCTAGGAAAGCTAGCTTTTTAAATAAGCTATTATAGAAAAGCTAGGAAAACCAGCTTTCTAATATAATCTAAAATATATAACTAGATATATAAGTCTATTTTATATTACTTATTAAAATACTTAAATAGCTAGTTATTATTACTATAGTAATTAAATTAAATATTTAAATATTTTACTTTATAGTTAGTAATAAGATTACCTATCTACCGACCTAACTGCTTTGCTAATATAAACTATAGAACTACTCTAAGGTTTGTCCCTTGGAAACAGCTAACCTATAGTACCTATAGGACCCGGTTCGTTACATTTTCCCATTTTGCAATTGACTTATCGCCATAGTCTACAGCTTGTATCTTGGAGCTCTCACCGAGAATCTCGTTATCTTACTGCTGTTAGAATTTAGCAACCGGAGTATAATAGTAGTTCTATTTAGTATGTGTTTTAAAAGAGCCCGGTTATTGTTAAGTCCTCAGTGATTGGGATAGGTTAGGATTCAGCCTTGTAAAACGGCTTCGCCTGCTCAACGAGGTACGTTATATTTCAATAGTAAATAGTAATAGCATTAACTATAGAAAAAGCTAATGTGTAATATATATATGGATAAGTAGTGGCCCTGGTATATATTGCCTAGAGCTTTTTAATATACTTTATTCCTATTCACCTTGTTTATAAGCTCTCTTCCTTTACTAAGTTGAATAAGGTTATGCCTGAGGACTTTATAGACCCTTTAGGCGTAAGCACTAGAATCTCCACTGACGTGTGGTAAAATAAAGAGATTCTTCATACTTTATAAGCGGTGGCCAGCCGGTAAAGGCTCATCTAACATATCCTCTGCTTTCCAGATGCCAGTTAATATAACCTTCATTTGCTGCTTTGCGTAGGGGATGTTGTTATTTCTTTTAGCATCATCGGATGTTAATGCCAACTACCTTAGGCTTGAGTGACTTGGATAAATTAAAATTGCCTAAGGTATGGCGAATGTGATCTCCAGGATGGTTTTTATCATTATTAACAGTTTGTTACCAGGCCTCTGTACTATCCCGGGCTACTTTTCAAAGGCTGGCCTAAAACTTCGAGAAGGGCGCTCGGCCTGACCACAATGTAAATGTGGAAAGCCCAGAAATCAGGGATACTTCGTTAAATATCAAATGGTCTAACCCTTCCTCTCCGAAATCCTGGATAAAGATTATAGTATGGGTGTCCGGCACCTGGACTACCTGCTTGGGCCTAAGGGATATAAGAAATCTCAGAAACTAGTGGAGGAGACTAGCCCCTCCCAACTTCCTAGAATAGAAATACCTCTAGATTAAAAAACCATTTCTTTTGTCTTATCGATACGTAGTGAACGTAGGTCTCTGACGCTAAGCGGCTCCTCCCGACCCAGTGCTTAGAAGAGGACTTTCTATCTAGATATACATAGAGGTCGTAAATAATAAAACAAATAAATAAATAAATAAACGAGAAGGGCGCTCGGCCTACATTATCTTTAATGGTACCATCATGCTTAGAACCAACTATGTCTATCGAACCTATTACGCTTGAGGGTCTGTCGCAACGCTCCTCAGAAGCTTTACAAGAGAAATACGTGTTAATTATCATGTCCAAGTCCGATGCCTACAACTCCGACGATTAACGCACCCAGCGGCATAATTCTTAGGGCGACCAGATCGTTAGCACGGAGAACGAACAGGCTGTTATCGCCGATCTTATAACCGGAAAGGGGGTTTGCGTGCTCTGAAAGCGAGTGATCAATAGAAAGTAACTTAGCGGTCACGCCAATAGAAAGTTAAAGAAAAGCTGCGCTGGCTAACAGCAGACCCGGCAGATGCTTTATTGCCGATAGGTAGCTCTGAAGCTAGTGAGGCGTCCTAAGGCTTAAAGGAGTAGGCTGTAAGATAGGATGTAAAGCGCCGTGATCTCAGCAAAGTGCCCTTTGCACGAACCGCATAATATATAGTCAACGCCACGGTCATTTAAAGCTAAGCACTCTTAGGAAAAGTAGCAGAAATACGCCTCAGTTTAACGGCATCCCCCCACTTGTTTTGATCTACCTACTATCTTATAACTACGTGTTCGCGAAAAGGCTATTCTTTATGCTGTAAAGCTATCCAAAAGCAAGACTGTATGCCTATGTACAGCCATATCTAAAGAGTATCCAGTCCGAGCGTTCGATTTGAAGCTCGCTGTTCTTAATCGTAAATAACCTCTCCCGTGGGACGGTCTCGGCTGTATGAACTCTGGAATTGTTAGCGAACCTGACGCTCGTGGTGGCGAAACCTTGTCCTTGGTTTTCTTCTTTTATGTCCAAAGGTGTGTCTGTGACCTTGTCTGATGTGTTTCCGATGCCGTGTTTCTATTAAATCTTCCGTACGCGTATATCTAAATTGAAAGGAGCAGAGCCTTCAAATCCTCCGTAATGGCATCCTCTCTCGTATAGCTTGGACTGGCATCTGCAAGTGCCACCCTTTGAAGATCAGTTATCCCAATTTTGCCAACCTTTGTAATATTCGCATTGGTCTTGCCTGGTTTCGCCCCAATCACAACCTTTAGTCCAGTCGCCATATACAAGGTAACTTCTTTCTCGTCATGTTATCAAACAGAGTGATGTTTGGTGGCTCTAAACCCCTTTTCATATACTCATCGTCTGAGTTGAAGTACCACGTCCGTAGGTTCTCGGCCGTGAGCGTCTCATTATCGGTTCGTTTGCACAATAAGCTGAGATGACCCCAAGGCTTTCGAAGCTGAAGATCCTAGCCCAAATACTGCTTTCGATAGCTAAAAGCTTCTTCAATGTGCGTGTAAGGCCCGCTTTATTATCTGGGCTACAGCGAGGGAAGATCTCTGAGTCTGAGATCTCGATTGCGGAGTTGGAGTTCATCGGGAGCGCTACGCCGTCGACATCGAGATTTTTAAGTTTTGATCTAAGTTTTATATACCTATCAGGCACAGGAGTGATGGGGGAAATCAGGACAAAGATGGTAGGATGGCCTCGGGCTTATGCTAATCATTTCGAGGGATGTAGGGGTTTGCGTATAGCTAGAAGTCGCGGGATCATCTAGATATATGAAGGTTGTATAGTAAATCCTAGCATTTCACTCGACTTTAGTACGATTTAGGCTCGTATAACAGCCGAGAGGGAAAAGTAGCCGAGTTACTGGCGCGGAGGCCGTTCGAACGTTGTGTATAACCATTGGCTATATTCGGACTAGAGCGTGGAGACCGCCTGAAGAAAACAACGTCAGGCTGAGGGATCAACCCGATGCAACACACTAGTTCTCAATATTGAGGCTTATTGATTCGAATTAGTCTGCTACATCGTTTTTTTTTTTTTTTTTTTTTTTTTTTTTGAACAACAAAAAAGGCAAGCATTTATTGGCTAAGGCGGCCGTAACTGGCAGAGTAAAAAAAAAAAATAGTAAAATTTGGTGCCTATTTATCCAAACAAATTCTACCATACGTTATTTAGAATCAAAAACTCGTCGTTTCGGCTGGTATAGTTCCTCCAGATACTCTTGTTCTTCTGGTGATAATTTCCAGTCTTTACTTGCAGCCTCAAGGTATTCATTAAGCCTTTCAATTGAGTGAGCTCCTACTAGTGGTGCAGTCGTCTTCTCTTTAACCCACACAAAAGCGACTTGAGCCATTGTCCACCCTCTCTTCTGTGAAATTTCGTGGACTCGATGGATTACTCGCCGATCTACATCAGTAATGGCATAATTGGGGTCTGTTTTCTCCTGGGCTTGTCGATTTGAGAGAATACTGTCATCCTCTGGCGGCAGTCTAGCCAATGCTCCCCTTGCGAGGGGCGACCACGGCATAAGCCCAACTCCGGTTTCTCGGGCAAAGAAATTGAGTTCATTATCATCTTCCCGATTTAGAAGGTTGTAATAAGATTGCATGCTGATGAACTGAGTAAAACCTTTGACCGCGGCAATATGTTGTAGCTGCACGAACTCTACGGCTCGCATGGAAGATGCCCCGATGTAGCGAACCTTGCCCAGCTTAACAAGATCATGAAGGGCGGTCATTATCTATAGATAGTTAGCCAAAAACGTGTGCTAGAGTGTTAAATGGCATAATACCTCTTCTTTATCAACATTGCGGTCAAGCCGATGAATTTGTAGCACATCAATATAGTCCAGTTGTAAACGTCTTAAAGAAGCTTCAACCTGATTAAATATGGCAGTTCGAGACAAGCCAAAGTTGTTCTGAAAATCCCGGTAAGTCGAGGCATCTAGACCTCGGCCGATACGGGAAGAACCAAACTCGGGTCGATCGTCCGTGAGCATATGCACCTTGGTCATAACAACTACTTGATGCCGTGGGATATTATGCTCGTCTATAAAACGTCCTAAAATTCTTTCACTCTCGCCTAGCATGATTCGTTAGCTATAACCGAAGATATAAGGCACGAGATATACTATACGTACCGTTCGAATAGACGTTGGCGGTGTCAAATGCTTGAATACCTGCATTCCAAGCGGCCTTTAAAATAGGTATCGCCGCCTCATAAGAAATCGCCCAATCTGCCCACTCCGACGATCCAAAACCAGCGCAGCCGAGAATGAATGGCGGGACTCGCAATCCAGATTTTCCCAAATTACGATAAGGTAGCCTAGGAATAGATCCCAAGGCATCAGGAAGTTCTGGATTTGCCATTCTGATTTCGTCTTTTCTCTTTTTATTGCAATGATTTTATCGCGAAAGATGGAGAAAGAAGTAGCTGGTGTTTGATGGAATAATCCGCACGTCTTTATAGTGTTCGCTTCATATTCAATTTTCCCTGCCAACCAATCGTATCTATTGTCTCACTTTACTTACCATGTTAAATTAAGTACATGTATCCACATGTATGACCTAGGGACTTACTTACCTACCTGCACCCATTTACTAAATCCATCCACTGAGTTTCTACGTATACGTACTCCGTATTCTCATCGGACACTACGGCTGCACACTAAAGTACTTGTACAGATGCGCGCTACGGACGCACTACGGACGCACTACGGACGTGCTACGGACGTGCTACGGACACAACACCCAACCACTCCATGAACGTATATTCCATCATATCCACAATACTCCATAGCTGCTCCTGAGAAGAGATTTCACTTCTAAATATCGTGCTAAGAGTAATGCTTATAACGATCACCCTTACATCGCCGCCTTGTACTTCTAATGGAGGGTCTTCGGAAGAACCCATATGCATTACACAGCATAGTGAAAGTAATCGATACCTCGATATGCTATGGACCTGTTTCAAAATATATCAAAATCAGATAATCCTAATATGGAATAGAATTTATGCTAAAATTTGCAAATCCGTTATTATATAGGGAAAAAATCGGATTTTTGGCGATTAACGTGCATAATATTACACCTTCTACTAATCGACGTATCAGGCAAAACACTAATCATTCATTTTTAGTTAGCTGCATCCCCACCTACACGAACTCAATCCGACACTTCCGAGATGTTGATGCCAATTTCGTATCCCTTTTCATTGCCCATTACGCTCCCCAACCACAAGCCATGTCTGAAGCTATAACGCTGAAGGGCGATGACGATCGCGCATCACAAGCGTGCGCAGCATGCAAAAAGCGAAAAGGCAGGTGCGACAGATCTATCCCATGCTGCTATCATTGTAAAAGGTAAATTACCCCAATGCCCCCTGTAGCAATTTCAGATCGCCACAACAATTCGGGAGTCCAGACTAAAATACAAAATAGGAGAAATCTGCCATGCTATTATCCAGACAAGAAGGTCAAGCTTACTAGTAACCAAACAAATCGCTTTCCACCGGCTTTCTTCCTTGATTATGACCTATTTAGCGCATCCTCTTCCAAACTTCCACCGGCGAGTCTTGAGGTGCCGTCCTACGTATCCGCCGAAATCGGTGACTATATGAAGCAGCATACAATTGCATCTCAGTATTTTGCAACTATCCATCTATGGATGCCTATTGTCTCAAATCCGCGGTGTTTCAACACTCTTTTGAACCCACTTAGTTTTGACCGCGCCGATGTGGCCCTCCTCTGCCTGGCTATGAAACTAAATTTGTGGTTACCAACGGCTAGCAGTTCAGATCCGCATACCACAACCTATATTGCAGCTCGGCAGTTTTTATACGGTTTGGAAATATCCGGGACGTTGAGTCTTCCAATCCTGCAGGCCGCTATCCTAATCACAATATATGAGATTGGACACGCCATCTACCCTGCCGCCTATGCCTCTATTAGTGTTTGTATTCAGTATGCTGCTGCGTTAGGCCTTGAGTGGAAAACAACGTCTTGGAGAGATGGTGATCAAGATTGGATCGAATCTGAAGAGCGACGCCGGGTTTGGTGGGCTATCGTCATATTAGAGCGGTAAGTGCCGTAATTAGGCCTTTTTTTTTTTCATGCTTTATTTTTTAATTCTTCTTCTTCTCAAGTATTACGAACTGCCCTTCACTCTTTTTATTGTTGTTGACCTCTTTTAGATACATCTCGTTAGGCTGTCGACAACGCCGAATTATCACCACAGGGCCTAGACAAGATGAATTACTACCTATCGATGATGCAGCATGGGACAAGGAGGTATAGCAGTACTCTCCCATATCATATAGACGATTAGCTCTAAGTCTCGATAGGTCATGGTGCCAAGATATTCAATGACTGTGTCTGCACCGAGTAATATAAATATGGGTAGATTTGCCCGTCTATCCCAGGCAACTTATCTCCTAGATCGAGTATTGCAGCATCTGCAAGACAGTGCTACGTTCTCTGATGCACTCAGCGAAGAAGCTATTCAACTAGATAAGGCTCTCCGAGCGTTGGTGGCTTTTACAGAAAGCGAGACTAATCGAAGGGAGATGAGAATTTGCACCCAGACTGCATTATGCCAAAGGTTTATGTTACCATACCGCGATACACATAGATTCAAGCTAACGTTGTTAATCACTTTAAGCGGTCTTGCACTCCTTCATGTTCCTTGGTTATATCCAGCCAATGAGAGCATAGCCACTAAATATCGTTCTGCCCTAGCTTGGGATGCAATGGACCAGCTCTCTGACAGATTTTTGAATTACTCAAAGAAGATTCTCAGTGGGACTGAGCTTCCAATTCTTGAATCATCTCCGCTGTCTCTGCACTGGAGCTATCAGGCACTTGTTCACTTTTGTCGACCCTCCAACAAGAATACTCCATCAAACAGACTCCAGGCTCAAGAAACTATACAAGAGGCTCTCAAATTTGCCTACTCCCGATGGAAGTTGACAGGTACGTGCTCTTTTACGATGCTTGTATAAAGAGAAAACATATACTAACTGCATAGAATAGAAACATATCTAGATATGTTAACAATGAACCAGTATAGAAATATCCAAACTAAATAAATGAGTTTTACAGCTGCGTATATGCATATGGTCTTAAGTTATAAATAGAATAGGGGACTGGGAGAATAAAGTAAACTAGATCGCCCTCAAGCTTTATGAGAATCTGTGGAGGCAAAACCCTTAACTTATTGCAATAAGAAAAGAGAAGAAAGCATTAGAAACCTTATCTTTAGGCGTGCGTAATAAAAAGTATTGAATTAGTTAAAAAAAGCCTATTGTTAAAGTAGCATCACACGAAATAAACATAAGGCGTTAAGAGACTATAAATGCAATGGCCAACCCTGCTCTCAGCTGGGCATATGACTATTTCCGGTTTGCGGACTATAGAGAGATCGTTAAACTAAGAATCACTTTGTATTAGCATTTTCATTACCTGGCTTGGCTTTCTGAATGTTTAGATGTGGCTATTATGTAGTTACCTCCGTTTTAACTACGTTTTGAGAAGATATATTGTGACGTCCTGACCCAATACTTAAGTAGTATAGGGTAAGTTCCTAAGGTAATAAGCCAAGGTTAATTAGTTTATGTTAGTAGAGAGGATAGGAAGTAGCTTTAAGTAGATATAATTATAAAGCGAGTAAGATATAATAAAGATTTAGTCTATATTTAATCTTAATGCTTTGTTAACAACTATTTATCTAAGTTATCTAAAAAACATAGAGAATTAAATCTTATATATCCAGTTGTTTTAGATAACTTACTTTATAAAGTCTCTTTATACCTAGTAAGCCTGTTACCTTGGAGTTAAGGCTTACGTACTACTAAGTACGTATCTTAGTAAGCCTTTAGAGGCTCGTCTTAATTAATTATTTCCTCCGTACTTTACTTAGTAGGTATATACTTTAGATTAGGTTATAATATAGTACCTCCTTTCCATTAGTTTTATCCCTAAGACCTATATAAGTTAAGATATCCCCTTATATTTCCGAAAGAGGTTCTTTATTTATAAAATACCTTATAGTATTATTAAATAGCAGCAGCCTTTAGTTAAAAAAAAGTTAATAAAAAATTAGAAAACGGTAGTATTAGTAATTAAAATTATTAATATTATTATTATACCTTATTCTTATTATAAAGTAAAGAATCTTCTTTATAAAATAGTAAAAGGTTATAAGTAATATAAGGAGTATATGTATTATAGTCGTTTTTATAATAGGAATAGGATTTCTTTAGCAGCTAGTAAGTAAATTCCAGTAGTACAGGGTTTTATGTTTTAATTAGTAATTAGTATAATAATTAGCTACTAAAAAAAAGTATTTAAATACTAAAGAGCATTAGACTAAATAGGAGTTATTTTAATAATAGCAATAGATAATATTATTAACTTAATAAATAAATAAAAGGTTTTCCTAACTAGCTTAATTACGAAAGCAGCGGAAATAAATTAATATCTAAGGTAAGTAAATGCTTTATTATAGCGCTTGCTCTTTTAATAAGCTAGATAAAGCGGAAAAAGTAAAGTCGGAAGCGGTAATTAATATTTAAGCAGTAGAAGCTGTAAATATTATTAATTAAAATATGGTTTTTAGTAATACTTTCCTAAATCCTTCTAAGGTTGCTATTAATCTTTCCTCCTAAGTGTTTAATTTAGGGTATAAAGCTCTAAGTCTTCCTATAATATAAGAGGAAACTTATAAAGCTTCTTTTTTATCTTTTAAGTTTATTTTTAAGTAGCTAGCGTTAAGAGTTTTAAGTGTAATCCTAAGTTTTTTTAAAAGTCTTAGATTAGTTCTATTATATTAAAGCTTTTAATAGGTTCCTAAGTATTATAAATTAGATTATATCCCTTCTACCTAACTTAGTATTTTATCTTATTATTTTCTTTTAAATTCCTTTATATTATTAAAACTTTTTTAACTTCTTATTCTTCTTTATCTTTAATAATAATAATTTTATCTAAGATTAATCTTCCTATTACTTTATTAATTTATACTTTCTCTAAGAGTAATATATAAAACATAGGGTATTTTAGTTATATACCTTCTAGTATTTCTAACTTATAGTTAACGTTACTGATTTTTTTTAAAATTTTAAATAAGCCGATTTTTCTAAAATTAAGCTTATTGTTTAGTTAGTTTATTTTAATGTTTAGTATTTTATAGCCTTATATATATTAAAGTAGGTAGATTATGTCCTCTTCTTAAAGGGTTAGTCCCTTAATCCTATCTTTATTTATATAATATTTTATATATTTTTAAATAAGTTCTAGCTGTACTTTAAGTTCTTTATATAAGTTAATTATTAATTTAGCTTAAAGTTATACTTTATTAGCGTTAGGTCCCTTTTAAAGTAGCCTATATATTAAAGGAGTATATTTATATAAAGCGTAAAATAGTATTAACTTAGTAGATTTAGATTTTATACTATTATAATATAACTATATAAAAGGTAGTTTATTAACCTAATTATTTTACTATAGATTAATAAAATATCTTAGGTATTACTTAATAATTTAATTTATTTACTTTATTTAACTATCTATTTTAGGATAGTATATACTGCTAAGTTTATAGTTTACTCTAAGTCTTACTATAAGTTTTTACTAAAACTTAGAGGTAAAAGTTTATCCTCTATTAAAGATAATTTCTTAGGGTATACTATAATTAACTACTATTATTCTTAAATATATATATATAAGATCTTTTACTAAGTATGATTTTTAATAAGGCAGAAAGTATACTTACTTTGTAAATTTATCTACTACTACTAAGATACTATTATAGGTTACCTTAGTAAAAGGTTTTTTAAAAAGTAGTAGGTTTATAATATAATTAAAGGTAACTGTTTCCTATAGTAATTTAGATATTAGCAGGGGTTATAGTTTTCCATAAGGCTTATATTTTTTATATTTAGTGTGATGAACCGGGGCCTATGGGTTAGCTGTTCCTAAGGGACAAACCTTAGAATGGTTCTATGGTTTATGTTGGCGGAGCGATCAGGTTGGTAAACGAGCAATTTTATTACTAGCTAATAATATAAATAAGAGTAGATGTCTAAGTTCTAATTTAATTATATTATAAATGCTGTATTAATAATAACTGGTTATTTAAGTATTTTAATAAGTGATATAAAGTAAACTTATATATCTAGTTAACCTGGATTAGATTAATGTATAGAATATTAATCCTTCCCTAGATTAATGGATGGTTTATTAATCCGCTGTTGGATTAAGAAGTTATGTTTTAATCCTTCCTTAATTAGTTAAAGGATTAAAGTTAATCTAGTCCGGGCTAACCTATTAGCCTATTGTCGCAACTTTAAGAGTTGGGTTGTAATATAATATCCTCCTTCTGTTAGTCTTATTCTTAAGACTTTGCTGTATTTAGTATAAGTAGTTACTTCCCCCTAGTTTTATTAGTATCTTTATTTTTCCCTTATATTTATGTATCTTTATTAATTATTATATTAGGTATTTATAAAAAATCTTATCCTAAGATAAAGTATTATAATATTCTTTTAGAAATTATCTTATTTTATTTTATTAAAATAAAAGACTATATATATTATTTTAATAAGAAAAAGTAAAGCTTCTTAAAGTATTAAATATCTAAGGATAATTTTACTTATTATACTAAATATATAAAGGATAATAAATCCTTATGTAATATACGTCCATTATTATTAGCTTAGCTTTAAAAAATTACTTTATTTTATATTTAGTATAAAAATACTTTTAAAGAGGCTGAAGAGGAGTGTAAAATAGTTAATGTAAAGATTAAATATTTTTATAAATAGAAACGTCTGTAGCTAGAGAAGATAACTTATGTAATTACGCAGGGTATTAATAATTTAAAGGAGTTAAATAGGATTAAACGTAAGGAAGCGGAGGCTGCTTGTTAAGCTGCTATAGCGTAGTTAGCAGAGGGTTTTTCTAAGGTTATTCCTGCTTTTTTAAAATTAGTAGATTATTTAAAGATATTAATATTAAATCCTAAGCTAGTGTAATCCCTAGGCTTTAATAAAGTTTTTCTACTACCATTATTAAGTTCTTAAGATACTTAATAAGTTCTTATATTTCTTCTTTTTCTTCCTTTTTTTCTTATTATACCCTATAGTATTATTTACTGTTTTCTCCTGTTTTTATTATATTAATATCTTTTATTTTATATTCTTCTTCTTTTCCTTTAATAATAATTTCGTCCTAGATAAATCTTTTAATTTCTTTGTTAATTTATGCTTTTTTTAATAGGGAGATATAAAATATTAGATATATATGTTTTCCTTGTTTTTCTTATTATTCTGGAAGTTTAAGTTTATAGTTTACTTCTTTAATTTTTCTTAAAATTTTATAAGGTTTAAGTTTTTTAAAATTAAGTTTATTACTTAGCCTATTTATCTTAATGTTTACTTATTTATTTTCTTATATATATTAGTATAACTAGACTATACCCCCTTCCTAAAAGGTTAGTTTTTTAATCCTATTTTTATTTATATATTTAATTATCCTTTATTAGATAAATTTAAATTATTACCATAGTTTATTATATAATTTAATTATATCTTCTACTTTAATTATAGCTTTTTTAATATTTTCCCCTTACCTTGGCGGTTAGTAAGCTTTAGGTTTAAATCTATAGTTTAAGAAGAACGGTAATTTCCCAGTTAATTCTAATTCCATACTATTAGAAGTAAGTTATATAATAGGGAGGAGTTCTACCTAGTTGTTTTGCTTAAAATTAATATAGTAGCGTAAATAAGTCTTGATTATTTAGTTAATCCTTTCTGTCTGTCTATTTATCTATAGGTAGTAGGCTGTGCTAGCCTTATAATTTATTCTTAGTCTAGCTGTAAGTGCTTTTTAGAACTTAAATATAAATATATTTCCTCTGTCGGAGATTATATCTCCTGGCAGTTTATAGTTACTTATAACGTATTTTATTATTACATAAGCTAATTCTTTTATATTACTAGCTTCCTTAAATAGTATAAAGTAGGCTATTTTTATAAGTTTATTAACTATTATAAAAATACTGTCGTAAAGTACCCTTGTAACTAGTTCTTTTAAAGGAGGTAGCTTAGTAATTAAGTCGAATAAGATTGATTTTTATAGTCGTTGTGGTATAGGTAATGGTTGTAGTCGTCTATATGGTTTATATTTAGAACTTTTGGTTTATCTATATATTATATATTCTAACATAACCTTTTATACTTATTTCTTAATTTCTTTAAATTTAAAGTATTAAGTAACTTACTAAATGGTTTTTTATATTTTACGGTGTCTGTTAAGTTTATATACGTAGACTAATTTTATTACTTTACTTCGTAAGTCTTCTGGTACCTAGATAAGTTTATCTAGTGTTAGATATCTAGTGTCTATAGAAATACCTTCTAAGTATTATTTATTCTCCTAGTTCTTAACGTATTCCTTTATATTATTAATAATCAGGTTATCTATTTTAATTTAGTATAAGGTATTAATTAATTAGATAACTAGGTCTCCGTACTAGTTTTTCTCTAGTATTTAGGCTTTAACTTCTGGGATTTCCTAGAAGTAGTTTAGGCGTTTGCTAAGTATATTAGCTTGTCTATTATTTAATTTACTATAGTATTTAATAATAAGCTTAAATTTAGAAAGTTGCTTATAATATTTAACTTATTTATAAATAGCTTTTATATTATTATAAAGTAGGTAATATTTTAGTAATTTATAAAGATTATTATTAGAAATTAACTTCCTTTATAATAGTATCTCTAATACTGTTTACTAAGTACTTAGTATATATTTAGAAATTCCTTATTGTAAATAGGATATTTAAGTTCTAGTTTATATAATTTCTTAGAAAAATAAGTAATAGGCCTGAGTTTTTTTTTTTTTATATTATTAGGTTAGCTAAGTACTCTACTAATTATATAATCCGAGGTATTAGTTTTAATTATAATAGGTTTATTTAGATTAAATATTATAAATACTAGCGCGTTCGTAAGAGCTTGTTTAAGGTAGTTAAAGGCTATTTAAGCGTCTTATGTAAGTTTAAATTTAACGTCTTTTTTTATTAAGTTTGTAAGTAGCGTAGTGATTTTTAAGAAGTCTTTAATAAAGCGTTGATAGTAATTAGTAAGTTTTAAAAAACTCTGTACTTACTTAACGTTCTTAGATAGCTTTTAATTATTAATTACCTTAAGTTTTTTTGGATTTATTTAGATTTTACCTAGGGTAATAATATATTTTAGGAATATAACCTTTTGTATATAAAAGTTGTATTTCTTAGGTTCCACCAGGAGTTTATTATTTTAGAATATTTATAGTACCTTGTAACGATTCCATCAAACCGTTGAGCCAAACAGGGCAAAAGATTAGGCCAATAATCGCAATTGTAGCAATTACTGTAACGGAACCAGCTGCTTATAAGGGATCTACCTGTTACGGCGGACCAGATCGTAACATACCTTCTTAATGTATTCCTTGTGTTCTTCTAAGTTCTTAGAATAGATAAGGATATTATTAAAGTATATAATAATAAAATAATCTACGTAGTTTTATAATATATAGTTAATTATCTTTTAGAAAAATATTAAGGTATTTATAAGTCCGAAGGGTATTACCTAGTATTTATATAATCTATATTTTATACAGAAGGTAGTTTTTTATTTATTGCCTTTCTTAATCTAAATAAGGTTATATACTCCCTTAAGATTTAATAAAGTAAAGATTTTGGCTTCTGTAAGCTGGTCTCTGATTTCTAAAATCAGTAGTAACAGCATAATATCTTTTTTAGTTATTACATTTAATTATTAATAGTTTATAATAAGTCAAAGTTTACTATTCTTTTTAAGTATAAATATAACTAAATATCCTGCTAAGGATTTAAAAGGTTTAATATAGCCTTTTTTTAACTAATCCTTAATCTATTTATTAAGTATCTTAAGTTTAGTAGCGCTTAGGTTATAGATTTTATTAAACGTTAGTACCTTATTATCTATAAATTTAATTTTATAATCCTATTAGCTATATTTTAGTAGTCTAATATTAAGTTCTTTATTAAAGATTAGTATATACTAAAGGTTTATTAATACATTCTTTAGATATTCTAATATCTGCTAGTCTTAGTAGTATAATTCCTTAACCTTTTATATAATTAAATTAAGAAATCTAAGTTATTTTTTTTTTAGTTTCTTAACGTATTTAATTATTCTTAGGAGCTTCTTTAGCTCCTTAAATTATACTTATTTTATAACTTTTTTCTTTTTTATATATTTTTATATTTTTTTATTTAATATAGGGGTTACTAATCCTATCATTAGGGATATTATAGTATTTTATTAATCCTCCTAATTTAGTTATAGTTTTACTATAATATTAGTTAATTAGGTGTAATATTATTATATTACGTAGCCTTCCTCCTAATTAATATTAGGGTTATATAACTTAAGTTAGTTATATTTTAAAAGTATATTATATTTTATAATATTTATAATATTAAAACTAAATATATTTTTAATTTTACTAAACTAGATTTTAAGGTAATTAATTTTATAGTTAATAGTTCTATTATTATAAGTAAATTATTATTTCTTAATGTTTATAAGGGTATATAGTTTCTCTTTTTTACAATAGGTTAACTATAGGCGATTAACTAGTTAAAGCGTAATATAGCTTATTATAGCTCTAAAGTCTATATAGACTATAATTAGATGTTTTTCTAAAGTACCTAGTACTTGGAATTTTTATAGTTTCTTTCCTCCTGTAAGGGTATTTAGGTTATAATAGGTTATATTATTAGTGCTATTATAATAATTATTACCATAAGGGTTAATATTAATATCGTTTAGGTCTAAGGTAATTTATCCTAGTTCTTTATTTTAAATATTATAGTATTTATACTAGGTATATCTGGGTTTAGGTATGTGTTTAGTAGTAAGCTTATGGTATTTCTGGAGGTTGTTTTAACTAATTCCTTATAGCTTATTGTTATTACTGTACTTTATAAGGTTAAATCTTTATTATTTTAGGTTATAGGTAATATATATAAGGGCTTGGCGTTAGTACTAGTGTTTTTTATAATAGTCTTTATTACAGAGCGTGAATTCCTTTTATTTATATTCTGTAGCTCTGTAGTCCTTATGTTATTCTTAGAGTTTAAGTATAATATATTATTTATATAGTAGTAATTTATAGTTAATAATATTGGCTTTATTATATTAGTCTATAAGCAGGATGTTGTTAATAAAGTAAATAGCTAATTCTAATGCCTTAGCTATTAGGTATTCATCTACGTTAGTCTTAATATATTATTAAAACCGATTTCTAAGTAATTGGATTTAGTCGTAGGTAGTACTTAGATTAATCTATTTAATTTGTCCCTATTATTTAAGGAGTCTCTGTTAATCCTTAAGTTCTTTTTATTATATAATTTTATTATAGCGTTAGTTTTCTTTAATAATACCTTAGATTCTATGTTAATCTTTATATTATTCCTAGTCCGCTGTAGTTATTTTACAGGGGTAGTAGGGTTCTTTAGGTTCTACTAACCTATATTAGTTATATATACGTTTCTTAAGTTCTTCGATTTCTTCTTATGTTATTTCTTTATAAGGGTTATATTATAATAGTAGTGCTATATTTAAAAGATCTTTATTATATTATTATATTTTTATTTTATTCCTATTCTTAAAGTACCTCTTCTTTATCCTTAAATTTATTATTTTATTTTTATTTATTAAGGTTCCGTTAAATAAGTTATTTAATATAACTAAGGTTTTTTTAAGTAACTTTTTTAAGGGTATTTAAGGTTTATATATATCCCTTAGGGTATTATCCTAATCCTTATTTATTACTGTAATAAATCTAGTAGTTATTATTATAGTATATTAAGAAGTATAATATATTATAGTTTACCAAAGGTTTTATAGTATTAATAGTTTAGTTTTCTTTAGGTTCTAGGATAGGCGTAAATTTTTTATTTCTGTCCTTCTTAAGAGCTTGGTAATACTTTTTTACGTATTCTTTTTTTCTATAATTATAGTATTTAACGTTTTTGCATTATACTTTAATAGTACTAAGATCTATAGGTCCTAGTTATTTATTATTATATATAGTAAAATTCTTTTTCTTTCTCTAGTTAGCGTTATTTCTAAAGTAAAGGTATTTTAAGATTATTTTTTAAAGGTTTCCTTTTTACTTATATTTTTATTACTGTTAGAATTATTATTTATTAATATAAGTAGCTTTTTCTATAAGTATATTAAAAGTATTAGGTTTTTTATCTTTAAAGAGTTTATTCTTAATATTTAAATTAAGTTTTTAGTAGTAGAGTATATACTATATTTTATTATTTAGGTTAGTTCTAGTAGCTAGATATATAAAAGTAGTAGTATACTTTACGTAAGGTCCTTTTTATTTAATTTAAAAAAGTATATCCTCTACTTCTTTAGATTTATTAACTTTTTTATATAGTTTTTTAAGCTATTTTTTAAATATAGCGTAATTATTAAATAGGTTAAGTATATATTATTTCTTAGGAGTCTTAGTTTACTTATAGTCTCTAAGGTATAGTTTAAACTAGTTTTTGGTAGTTTTAGTTAAATAGCTTCCTATAGTTTAAATTTTTATAATATTATTAGCTATAGTAGTTAGGAAGTAGCTAAAGTAGTTTCGCATATTAGTAAAGAACTTCTGGATCTGCTTAGGGTTTTCTTTAAACTTGTTTAGTAGTATTAGTTTAATGATTTCTCCAGGTTCCCGTTATTATACTACAGGGGCTAGGTTAACCACGGGGTTTACTACTAATTATACTACTAGTAGTTGTTTTTATAATATTTAAAGTTATTTTATAAGTCTTTATATAGTAGTAGCTTATTATTATATAAGGTTTTTTAAGTTTGTAAGTTTTACTAGGGTGGCGTTTTTTTATTATATTATAGTAGGGTTTTTATAAGTTTTATTAGGGTTAATGTTTTATATTTAGTTAACTATTGTATTTTATTACCTATAGGTCTAAGGTAACTGTCTAAATAAGAGTTGTTATTATATAATAAACTAGGGCCTATGGGTTAGCTATTCCTAAGGGATAAACCTTAGAATAGTTCTATAGTTTATATTAGCAGAGTAATTAAGTTAGTAAATAGGTAATCTTATCACCAGCTAATAATATAAATAAAAGTAAATATCTAAGTTTTAATTTAATTATATTATAAACGCTGTATTAATAATAACTAGCTATTTAAGTATTCTAATAAGTAATATAAAGTAAACTTATATATCCGGTTAACCTAGATTAGATTAATNTATAGAATATTAATCCTTCCCTGGATTAATAGATAGTTTATTAATCCGCTGTTAGATTAAGAAGTTATATCTTAATCCTTCCTTAATTAGTTAAAGGATTAAAGTTAATTTAGTCTAGGCCGACCTATTGGCCCGTTGTTGTAACCTTAAGAGTCGGGTTGTAACAATTATATTAATGTTTTTTACTTTATATTTTTTTTCTTTTCCTTTAATAATAATTTTATCCTAAATAAATTTTTTAATTTCTTTATTAATTTATGCTTTTTTTAATAAGGAGATATAAAATATTAAATATATATGTTTTCTTTGTTTTTCTTATTGTTTTGGAAGTTTAAGTTTATAGTTTACTTCTCTGATTTTTCTTAAAATTTTATAAAGTCTAAGTTTCTTAAAATTAAGTTTATTACTTAGCTTATTTATTTTAATATTTACTTACTTATTTTTTTATATATATTAGTAGAGCTAAACTATATTTTTTTTCTAAAGAATTAATCCTTTAATCCTGTTTTTATTTACGTATTTGATTATCCTTTATTAAATAAATTTAAGTTATTATTATAGTTTATTATATAATTTAATTATATCCTCTGCTTTAATTATAGCTTTTTTAATATTTTCCCCTTGCTTTAGTAGTCAGTAGGGTTTAGATTTAAATCTATAGTTTAAGAAAAACGGTGATTTCTTAGTTAATTTAGATTTTATACTATTATATATAAGTTATATAACGAAAAGAAGTTTTACTTAGTTATTTTACTTAAAATTAATATAATAGCGTAAATAGGTTTTAATTATTTAGTTAATTTTTTCCATTTATTTATTTATTTATAAGTAGTAGGCTGTACTAGCTTTATAATTTATTCTTAGTCTGGCTGTAAGTGCTTTTTAGAATTTAAATATAAATGTATTTCCTTTATTAAAGATTATATCTTTTAATAGTCTATAGTTACTTATAACGTATTTTATTATTATGTAAGCTAATTCTTCTGTATTACTGGCTTTTTTAACTAGTATAAAGTAGGTTATTTTCATAAGTTTATTAATTATTATAAGGATGCTGTTATAGAGTATTTTTATAACTAGTTCTCTTAAAGGAGGTAGTTTAGTAATTAAGTTAAATAAGATTAATTCCTATAGTTGCTGTAGTATAAATAATAGTTATAGCTGTCCGTAGGGTTTATGCTTAAAGCTTTTAGCTTATTTATATATTATATATTTTAATATAACCTTTTATATTTATTTTTTAATATTTTTAAATTTAAAGTATTATATAATTTATTATATAGTTTTTTTAATTTTACAATATTTATTAAGCTTATGTACGTAGACTAATTTTATTACTTTACTTTATAAGTTTTTTAATACCTAGATAAGTCTATTTAATATTAGGTATTTAATATTTATAAAAATATTTTCTAAGTATTATTTATTTTCTTAG
>NW_020209310.1:0-20148 GCF_003025095.1 Trichoderma harzianum CBS 226.95
GTAAATTAAAAATTACCTTAAATATTAAGTATATAACCCCTTAAATAATTAAAAAAATACTAAACCCTTAGTTTTTATATTTATTAAAATCTTTTTAAACCTCCTTAATAAATAACTTTTTCCCCTAGGCTTAAAAAATAAATATATATATTAAATAAAAGTATATAAATATACTATTATTAATATTTACTAAAAGACCTTAGTAAACTTAATTATAAAAACTTTAATTAAATAAAATTCTCTCCCCCCTTACTTAATTATTATAGGTAATTTTAATACCTTATATTAAGTTTAAAACCTAGGTAAAAGTATAGATCTAGTAGGTAATAAAATTATAAAATAGGTAGAAAAGTATAATCTTCTTTTAACTTTAATAAATATGCTTATTTAATACTTAGGAAAATATATTAACTTAGTTTATATAAACTACCTTACGTTAACTAAAGTTAAATATTCCCTTAATATAAAATTAAATTACTATATAGTAATTATAAACTTATTTAAGCTTTTAAAAATAACCTTAAAGGTAAGGAAAAAATATATTTTAATAAAATATTAAAAAAACTTTAGCTTACTTATATACTTTTTTACTTAAACCTTTTCTATAATTAATTTAACTATATTATTAAAAATTAACTTAAATAAATATACTTAAGCCTTATAGAATTTATTTAAATAAGTTATAAAAGTAGTTAGTAAAACTAAGTATTAAAATAGTTATAATATCTTATAATAGTTAAAGAAATATAAAATAGCTTATAAAACTTATAAAAAAATAGTAAATAGCTTTTTTATTTATAAAAGAGTTTATAAAGCTTTTAAAAATACTATATACTATAATAAATAAACTTACTTATTATAAGCCTACATCTCATGCTAACGTAACAGGTACGTACCTCCGGAATAACCAACGGACCGAGAATTAATCAACAGTTATTTAATATAAAAGCGACGTATACAAAGGATCGCTCTTATATAAAACCAATAAATAGTAATTATTACTTACGATTACTCCAGAAATATAATTAAATATATAAGTTTACTTTATATTACTTATTAAAATAGTTTAAATAGCTAGTTGTAAATATAGAATAATACTTAATTATACCTATAAAGTATTATCTACTAGTTATATAAATAAACCCCTTTTATTTTTATTAATTACTTACTAGTTTAGCCTAGCCTATTTGCTAATATAAACCTAATATAAAGTTTATCCTTTAGGAATTTCTCTTATACTAATACTATAGAAGCTTAGCTTATTATATATTTATAACTCTTATTTAGAGGTTACCTTAGACTATAGGTAATATTATTATAAGGATATTAAATAGTTAAATTTTATATATTAAATATAAGAATAAATTAAAAAAGTAAAGTTTAAAGTATATACGAAAGTAATATTAAAATTTTAAACTTATTTAAAGAAACTACTAAAATAATAAATCCTAATATAGAAGAAATTATAACCCCTTAACTACTACTAGTTAATAATACTAAAGTATAATAGCGCTTTTTAAACTTTAAAGCCTTAGTTACCTATATAAAATAAACTATTAAGGACTAATAAAATATTATTAATATACTTAATAAATAACTTAATGCTTAATAGTAATAATAAAGGTAACTACCTGCAGCTTAAGGCTAATAAAAAGGTCTTTATAAAAAAGAACCAGGGGAAATTATTAAACTACCTTTACTAACCCTATTTAATAAAAATTTATAAAAGATTAAAGGATTTTTTATAAATATAATGTCCTATTTTAGGTACTTTTTAACTACTATAGCCCCGCTGGAATAATAAGTTAGTATTATAGAAAGCTAACTTATTAAAGGACCTAAGAATTAGTTTAAACTATACCTTTAAGACTTTAAGTAATATAACTAAGCTAAAAAAAAGGCTATTATTAATATACTTTTTAATAAATATTAAGAATTTAAAGACTAACTTAAGGTATTATTTAGTTAAATTAATAAAGAAAAAGAAATAGAAAATATATTACTAAAACTTTAATAATAAGGTATATATACTAAATATACTACTAAGTTTATTTAAACCTATACTAAAATAAACCTTAAAGATATAGCTAAAAAAATATTATATTACTAAAGATTAAAATTAAAAGTAAAAAATAAACTAGTATAAGATAATCTTTTAGCTATATTTAAAGTACTTTTTAAAAAAGTTAGTTATATTAATAACTAATAATTTAAATAATAGAAAGAAAAGTAAGCTAAAAAAGGAGGAAATAATAAAGTATACTACTGCCTTTAATATTATATTAATTAAAGTAAAAAACGTAACTTAGCTTTATTAAATAATAAAAAACTAAGATTAATAGATTTAAATACTATTAATATTTATAAGTTTATGAGTAAATATAACTACTATAGTAAAATAAGCTATAAAGAAAAGGATTACTAAAGTAAATATAAAAAACCTAATTATTTTAGAAAATCTACTTATAAAAATAAAAAGTTTAATAAGGTTTAGATTAATATTATTAAAACTATACCTTATAACTTACTTAGTTAAACCAGCTGCTATAATAATTAATATTTTATATATAAGGAAAAAAAGGAAATAATAAAGTAGTACCTTAAAGTACCTAAGAGAAAGTAGCTAAAATAAATTATAGTTAATACTATAACTTTTAAAGAAGCTAAAGATAAAGTTAACAATAACTAGCCTACCCCTATAACTTAGGAAGAATATAAAGTTAATAAAATATAATCTAAAGCCCTTAATATTCTACTTATAAAAGAAGAAAAAGAATAAAAAAATACCTTTATTTATAGATAGGAAGAAAAGTATAAGAAAAATTAAGGATATATTAACCTTAATATTTTAGAATTATACATAAACTATAGATTATAAAAACCCTAGGGACTAAATTACCTTTATAAATAAAAACCCTTTAACTATAAATTAAAAAGGATAGAAATATATAACTTAAGTAAATTCTAATAAATACTTTAATAATATAGAATTATTTAGTAATAAGCGCTAAGTAATAATAAATTAGCGGAATACGCTAATGTAAACCTCTATTACCCTATTATAATTAAAGATTAGTTCTTTAAATAAAAAAAAATATAGCTTATATATAATACCTTATTTATAAAAGACTACGGGTATTTAATAGTAAAATAATACTATAAAGTATTATATAAAAAATATTAAAAATAAAAAATTTATAATTAACACCTTTAGATTTAATACGGAAACCTATATAATAAAATTTATATAGAAGTTAATTTAAATTAGTACCTTAACTAAGGATATAAATAGTACTTTAACTATAAGGTTAAAGAGTAGTATATATAAAGGGAAGCTTATTTTAAAATTAACCTGCTATAATATAAGGATAAATATTATAGAAAGTATTATAGAGAAAAAGAAAAGTATATTTAACTTTAATATTAATTATATTATAATAGATTTAACTTTAAGATCTATAATAAAGGTAATATTTATAAAAAAAATATTAAATACTTTTATAAATATTATATTAATAAAATTAATACTAATAAGTACTAATAATACTAAAAACTTTAATAATAATAAAAATAATAATAAATAAGTAAGGATTTTAATATTATTATTAAAGATAATGATAATCTTAACTAAAAAAAAAATATATAAATTAATATAATTAAAATAACTAGAATAAAGAAACTTAAAGTAAATATATAACTTAATAATAATACTATTACTATATATATTAATAGCAGAGTAAATTATAATTTAATTTTACTATAATTAATTAAAGAATTATAAATCCCTATTGAATAAAAAGAATAAGTATTATAAATTATAAGCGTTATAGAAGTAAAAGTAAAAGAAGGACTTATTAAATATAAGATTAATTATCTTTCCGTAATTATTAATAAAAATACCTATAATATTTAATTTAGTATTTTAAATATACTAAAAAATAATATTTTTTTAGGCTATCCCTAGTTACTTAATAATAACCTTATTATTTAATAAAAGACTAAGAAGGTTTATTAGGATATTAAGGATATATTTAAATATTAATTATATTAAAAAAAATAAAAAAATAAAGCTATACTACTAAAACAACTAGAATTCTTTATGCTAATTATAAAGAAAATAAAAATAGTTAGGTTTAAAAAAAATAAATTGCTAATACTACTATAATATAATAAATAATATAAGAAAGTAAAATATATTTACATTAATAAAATTATAATATAATTTAAAAATAAGTTAGTAGTACTTAATAATATACTAAATAAAGTATAAGAAAAGGAGGAATTAGGAGAATTTAATAATACTTTTACTAAAATACCTTACTAATATAAGAAGTTTTAAAAGCTATATAAGGTAATATTAAACACTAGGTTACTATTATACTTATAATAGGATTACTATACTAAGTTAGTAAACGGAAAATAACCTAAGACCTATAAGATTTACAACCTTAATAAAAAAAAGCTTAAAACTCTAACGGAATAGTTAAATAAATAATTAGAAAAAAAATATATTTAGGTTTTTAATTTATTAATAAGATACTTTATAATATTTATACTAAAGAAAAATAAAAAGTTATAATTAATTATTAACTATTAATAACTTAATAAAATTACTATTAAAGATTAAATACTGCTACTACTAATTTTAAAAATTAAAAATAGGCTAACTACTATAAAATAATTTATAGCTTTTAACCTAAAAAAGCCTATAACCTTATCTAAATTAAGGAAAAGAATAAATAGAAAATAATATTTAAAATATACTATAGATTATTTAAATATTTAATTATACCCTTTAAACTTACTAATACATTAGCTATATTCTAAAGAATAATTAATAAAGTCCTTAAGGAATATATTAATAGGTTTATTATTATCTACCTTAACAATATATTAATCTACTCTAATACCTTAGAAAAATATAAATAATATATATATTAAGTCTTAGAAATACTGTAAGTAGTAAACTTACTAGTAAAACTAGAGAAATACCAGTTTTATATCTAGAAAGTTAACTTTTTAAAATATATTATTTTACTAAAATAAATTAAAATAACCTTTACTAAAATAATAACTATTAAAGAATAAAGGTCCCCGAAACTATAAAAAAAATATAAAACTTTTTTAGTTTAGTAAATTACTACTAAAGGTTTATTAAAAACTATAGTAAAATTATAATACTACTTATAGATTTTATTAAAAAGGATTTTAATAATAAAGTTAAGAAAAATTAACTAATTAAATATATAAAGAAGGCCCTAAAAGCCTTTAAGGTACTTTAAAAAGCTATTACTAATGTACTAGTACTATAAATATATAACCCTAAAAGGCCTATTATTATTAAAATAAATACCTTAAATTATATAATTAGAGGAGTTCTTAGCTAATAAGATAATAAAGAAATACTATATTTAGTAACCTTTTTCTCTAAGAAACTCTATAGTCCTAAGTTATAATATTCTATATATAACTAAGAACTTATAGCTATCTTTAAAGTATTTAAAAAATAAAGATTATACTTATTAAGTAATAAATATAAAATTACTATATATTTTAATTATAAGAATTTTATAAGCTTAGCTATAAAAAAAATAAATATTTTTATATAGTAAAAAAAGTATTTTTAGCTTATAGTTAAATATAACTTTAAGATTATACCTTATAAAAGATTAGAAAATAATTAAGTAAATACTTTTAGCTATAGAGAAAACTACTTTAAACTAATACTAAAACTTATTTTACTAATATTTTAAAAAATAATAAAAAGGTATTATAAATTAATAATTATTAACACCCTTTTTATAATTAAAAATAAAAACCCTATCTTTAATAAAATTAAGGATAAAATTAATAATTAAATACTAAACTAATTTCTTAAAGATATAACCTTTATAAAAGAAGTCCTATATTAAAATAAGAAAATCTAGGTATTAGAATTACTATAAAAAGAAGTAATAAAAACGGTTTATAAGTATTTACTATATAAACATAAAGGAGTTACTAAAATATTATAATAAATATAATAATATTATACTTTTATAAGTATAAAAAAAGTTATTAAAGGAATTATTTAATTATATATCTTATATATAAAAATAAAGTCTAGTTAATAAAAACCTTATAGTAAATTATAACTATTACTAATACTAAAGTACTTTTAAAGCTTTATTTTATTTAATTATATTATTAAATTACTACTATTAAAAAAATTAATAATAAATATAATATATAATAGTATTTTTATTATTATTAATAAATTAATAAAATAAGGTATTTTTATTTTATATAAAAAAGGAAGTATAGTAAAAGAATTAGGCTATATAATATAAAAGTATATAGCCTTAAAATATAAATTACCTATAGAAATTATCTTTAATAAAAGATTAACGTTTATATTTAAGTATTAGTAAAGCGCTATAATAAAAATAAATATAAACTATAAGGCCAGTACCGCTTACTACCCTTAAATAAATAGGTAAATAAAATACATTAACTAAATCGTCGAAGTATACTTATAAAGCTATATTAACTTTAATTAAAATAACTAGGTTAAGCACTTACCTAATGTAAAATTCTCCTATAATAATTTAGTTTTAGAATTAATAAAGCTTTTACTATTTTATATTAATAAGGGGTATTATTTATAAGCATACTAAATATTATAAAAGGGAGAAGATATATAAAAAACTATACTTAAAATAAATAAGCTTAAAAACCTATATTAAGAACTACGTATATAACTTAAACTTATATAAAAATATATAAAGAAGTATATAAATAAAAAAAGGCTTAGAGGATTAACTCTTTAGGAAGGAAATATAATCTACCTATTTTAATATACTTAAGGAAAAAAATAAGTTAATATTAAAATAAATAGGCTAAGTAATAAGTTAAACTATAAGAAAGTTAGACTTTATAAAATTCTAAAGAAAATTAGAGAAGTTAATTATAAACTAAACCTCCTAGAATAACTAAATAAATAAGGAAAACTAATATACCTAATTTTTTATATTTTACTATTAAAAAAGGTATTAATAAATAAAAATACTAAAGAACTTATTATAAATAAAATTATTATTAAAGGTAAAAAGCTTAAATATAAAATTAATAAAATAATATTATTAAAAATAAATCCTAAAACTAATAAACTCTAATACTTAGTAAAATAAAAAGAATATAATAAAAGTATAAATAGCTAGGAACCTACTAAAAACTTTACAAACTCCTAGACAGCCTTAAGTAAGTTTAAAAGAAGGTCTACTAGAAACTATAGATATACCCTTAGGCTATAGAAAATTATTTAGGAAACTTAGGTTAAAGACGTTAACTACGTTAATAAACTAAGCGTCTAAGGTAATACTAGACTTTTATTATATAATACCGTCTTATATATTTAATAACTTTATATTATAATTAAAAACTTTATTACCCTTCTCCTTTACTTTCTACTTTAAGTAATAAATTTACTAAAGGTAAGTAAGTACCTTAGTAAAAGCTACCTTAGCCTTTTACTTTTATATAAAATACTTTTTATAGTTTTTTTAAAAATAAGTAATTATAAAAATAATTAGTAATAAATTATAAATTAAGGAAAATAAAATATATAATAAGCTGAGCTCCTATAGTGTTAGTATAAGAGGAATTCCTAAGGGATAAACCTTATACTAGGTTTATGTTAGCGGATAGGCCAGGCTAAACTAGCGGGCAATTAATAAGGATAAAAGGGGTTTATTTATATAACCAGTAAATAATACTCTGTAGGTATAATTAAGCGTTATTCTGTATTTACAACTAGCTATTTAAACTATTTTAAACAAGTGTATAAATAAGATTTATATACCTAGTTAAATCTAGGCTTATATAGCTTGTAAGATAAGTATAAAGAGTATAAGCTCGCTAAGCTTATTAAATAAGTGAGATGAGCGGAGTCTGATTGGCTACTTAGATTATAGTTAATCTAGTTATACCTGGTTGGTTGGACTATTATTGTGACTATAAGTATTAGGTTATAATATAATATCCCCCTCCCGTTGGTCTTATCCTTAAGACCTTGCTTTTTATAGTATAAGTAACTTACTTCCTATTCTTATAAGTCCTTTACCTTATTTTTTTATTTTTTATTTATTTAGTATTTAATTATTATAATTATATTAACTAAATCTAAGGAGCGTAAAACTAATAAGCAAGAGTAGTATAGTAATTTTTACTTATTAATATTATTTTACTTAGTTAAAATAAATAAATATTCTTTTTATAAGTCTTTAGGTATAGAGTATTTTTTCTTAAAGGGTGAATTCTTTTATTACTTAGCTTATATTATTAGTTAAAAGTCCTTTTATAATATTAAATAACTTTCTCTTATATAATTTTATAAGGTAGCTGCTTAATATATTAAGTTAGAAGTAAAGATTAAGGTAGCTGAAGAAGAGTATAAGTAAGAGCTTAAGTATCTTTATTTAGCTAGTGTAAAAGTTAAACGCTTTTGTAAGGAGAAGAAATAATAATATTAAAAAATAATATATACTATTATACGGGGTATTAATAACTTAGATAAGTTAGATAGGGTTAAGTATGGGAAGCGGAGGCCTTACGTTAGGCTAAAATATTATTACCTAATTTAACTAATTCTGTAACTTTAGGTCTAGAGGCTGCTGATGTTAATTTCTTTTTTAATATTAATTTAGGGTTTTTAAATCTTAATCTTCTTATATTAATAAGGGGTGTTCTTTTATTATTATCTTAGGTGGTTTTATAGGTTATTTAGGTTTTTCTTATATAGGTTTTTGTTATATTTATAATTACTTATGGAGTTTATTTTAAAAGGTTTTTAGGGTAGTGTTAGCGTTTTTAAAATTGCTTTTAGGTTCCTAGCTGTTTACGTCTTTATTATATTCTTTTTATTTTACTAAGTATTAGAGTTTATTAATTATTTTATTTATTTTTAGTAATATTATTTTATTAACCTTATATTTAAGTTCTTTGCCTTAAATAATAATTTTATTTATAATAAGTTCTCTAGTATCTTTATTTATTAATGCTTTTTTTAATAGTAAGATATAAAAAATTAGGTATATTAGTTTTCTTTATTTATTTAGTTATTCTAAGAGGTTTAATTTATAATTAACTTTACTGATTTTTTTAAAAATTTTATAAAGCCTAACTTTTTTATAGTTTAGTTTATTACTTAGCTTATTTATCTTAATATTAGCTTATTTTTCTCCTTAAGTATATTAAAGTAGGTAGATTATATCTTCCTCTTAAAGGGTTAGTCCTTTAAGCTTTTTTCTATTTATATACTTCTTTATATATTTTTATATAAGTTTAAGTTATATACGTAGTTTTTAATATAGTTTTTTAAGCTTATTTATTTTAAGTATAGCTTTCTATATATCTTCTCCCTTCCGCAGTATTTTATACGTTTATAAATAATATTCTTTATTAGCGTAAAATAATAAAAGTTTTATTAATTCCGAGATTAAATTATTATAGGAGAATTCTATATTTAGTAAGTGCTTAACTTAATTATTTTAGTTAAAGTTAATATAACTTTATAAGTATACTTTAATAATTTAGTTAATACGTTTCGTTTATCTATCTATTTAAGGGTAGTAAACGGTATTAACCTTATAGTTTATTCCTATTTTTACTATAGCGCTTTACTAATATTTAAATATAAATATTAATTCTTTATCAGAAATAATTTCTATAGGTAATTTATATTTTAAGGCTATATACTTTTATATTATATAACCTAATTCTTTTACTATACTCCCTTTTTTATATAAAATAAAAATACCTTATTTTATTAATCTATTAATAATAACAAAGATACTATTATATATAATATTTATTATTAATTCCTTTAATAATAGTAACTTAATAATATAATTAAATAAAATAAAGCTCTAAGGGTACTTTAGTATTAGTAATAGTTATAATTTACTATAAGGTTTTTATTAACTAGACTTCGTTTTTATGTATAAAATATATAATTAAATAATTCCTTTAATAACTTTCTTTATACTTATAAAAGTATAATACTATTATACTTATTATAGTATTTTAGTAACTCCCTTATATTTATATAGCAGATACTTATAGACTATCTTTATTACTTCTTTCTACAGTAATTCTAATACCTAGATTTTATTATTTTAATATAAAATTCCTTCTGTAAAGGTTATATCTTTAAGAAATTAGTCTAGTATTTAATTACTAACTTTATTTTTAATTTTATTAAGGATAAGGTTTTTATCTTTAATTATAAAGAGAGTATTAATAATTATTAATTTATAGTACCTTTCTACTATTTTTTAAAATATTAGTAAAGTAAGTTTTAGTATTAGTTTAAAATAGTTTTCTCTATAGCTAAAAATATTTACTTAACTATTTTCTAATCTTTTATAAAGTATAATTTTAAAGTTATACTTAGCTATAAGCCTAAGATACTTTTTTTACTATATAAAAATATTTATTTCTTTTATAATAAAATTTATAAAATTCTTATAGTTAAAATATATAGTAATTTTATACTTATTACCTAATAAGTATAATCTTTATTCTTTAAATATTTTAAAAATAGCTATAAGTTTTTAATTATAGGTAAAGTATTATAGTTTAAGGCTATAGAGTTTTTTAAAAAAGAAGGCTACTAAATATAATATTCCTTTATTATTTTATTAGCTAAAAACTCCTTTAATTACGTAGTTTAAGGTATCCGTTTTAATAATAATAGGCCTCTTAAGGTTATATATTTATAGTACTAGTATATTAGTAATAGCTTCTTAAAGCGCTTTAAAGGCTTCTAAGGCCTTCCCTATATATTTAATAAGTTAGTTTTTTATAACTTTATTATTAAAATCTTTTTTAATAAAATCTGTAAGTAGTATTATAATTTTATTATAGTTTTTAATAAACCTTTAGTAGTAATTTACTAAACTAAGGAAGCTTTATACTTCTTTTATAGTTTTAAAGATCTTTTATTCTTTAATAACTGCTATTTTAGTAAGGTTTATGTTAATTTATCTTAGTAAGATAATATATTTTAAAAAGTTAACTTTTTAAATATAAAATTAGTATTTTTTTAATTCTATTAGTAAGTTTATTATTTATAGTGTTTTTAAAACTTAATATATATATTATTTATATTTTTTTAAGGTGTTAGAGTAGATTAATATATTATTAAGGTAGATAATAATAAACTTATTAATATATTCCTTAAGGATTTTATTAATTATTCTTTAGAACGTAGCTGGTGTATTAGTAAGTCTAAAGGGTATAATTAAATATTTAAATAGCCTATAGTATATTTTAAATACTGTTTTTTATTTATCTCCTTTTTTAATTTAGATAAGGTTATAGGCTCCTTTTAGGTTAAAAGCTGTAAACTATTTTACAATAGCTAGCCTATCTTTAATTTTAGAGATCAGCGGTAGTAGTATTTAATTTTTAATAGTAATTTTATTAAGTTATTAGTAGTTAATAATTAATTATAACTTCTTATTTTTCTTTAGTATAAATATTACAGGGTATTCTGCTAATAAATTAAAAACTTAGATATATCCTTTTTTTAACTATTTATTTAACTATTCTTTTAAAGTCTTAAGCTTTTTTTTATTAAAGTTATAAATCTTATAGGTCTTAGGTTATTTTCTATTTATTAATTTAATATAATAGTCCTACTGTAAGTATAGTAGTAACCTAGTATTTAATATTACTTTATATAGTTTTCGGAACTTCCTATATTAGTAAAGTATTTTAGTAAGAGTATTATTAAGTTCTCCTAATTTCTTTTTTTCTTATATTTTACCTAGTGTATTATTAAGTATTACTAGTTTATTTTTAAATTATATTATAATTTTATTAATACAGATATGTTCTGCTTTTTTATATTATTTATTATATTATAGTAGTACTAGTAATTTATTTTTTTTAAACCTAACTATTTTTATTTTCTTCGTAGTTAATACAGAGGATTCTAGTTCTTCCGGTAGTATAACTTTACCCTTTCGTTTTCTTTAGTATAGTTAATATTTAGGTATATCCTTAATATCCTAATAGACCTTCTTAATCTTTTATTAAATAATAGGGTTATTATTAAGTAACCAGGGATAGTCTAAAAGAATATTATTTTTTAGTATATTTAAAATACTGAATTAAATATTATAGGTATTCTTATTAATAATTACAGGGAAATAATTAATTTTATATTTAATAAGTCTTTCTTCTATTTCTGCTTCTATAACGCTTATAATTTACAGCGCTTATTTTTTTTTTTAAATAGGGATTTGCAGTTTTTTAATTAGTTATAGTAAGATTAAGTTATAGTCTGCTCTACTGTTAATATATATAATAATAGTACTATTATTAAGTTATATATTAATTCTAAGTTTTTTTATTTTAGTTATTTTAACTATATTAATTTATATATATTTTTTTTTAATTAAAATTATAATTATTTTTAGTAATAATATTAAGATTTTTACTTATTTATTATTATTATTATTATTATTAAAGTTTTTAATATTATTAGTACTTATTAATATTAATCTTATTAATATAGTATTTATAAAAGTATTTAATATCCTTTTTATAAGTATTACCCTTATTATAGGTCTTAAAGTTAAATCTATTATAATATAACTAATATTGGAGTTAAATATACTTTTCTTTTTCTTTATAATACTTTTTATAATATTTATCTTTATATTATAGGGGATTAGTTTTAGGATAGGCTTTCTTTTATATATATTATTCTTTAACCTTATTATTAAAGTATTATCTATATTTTTAGTTAAGGTACTAATTTAAATTAATTTCTATATAATTTTTATTATATAGGTTTTTATATTAGATTTAGAAGTACTAATTATAAATCTTTTATTCCTAGTGTTTTTTATATAGTATTTTATAATATTATTTTACTATTAAATACCTATAGCCTTCCGTAAATAGGGTATTATATATAAGCTATATTTCTTCCTATTTAAGGAACTAATCTTTAGTTATAATAAGGTAGTAAAGGTTTATATTAGCGCATTCCGCTAACCTATTATTACTTAATATTTATTACTAGGTAATTCTATACTATTTAAATATTTATTAAAATTCACTTAAGTTATATATTTCTATCCTTTCTAAGTTATAGTTAAAGGGTTCTTATTTATAAAGGTAGTTTAGTCCCTAGGGTTTTTATAATCTATAGTTTATATATAATTTTAAAATATTAAAGTTAATATATTTTTAATTTTTCCTATACTCTTCTTCTTATTTATAAATAAAGGTATTTTCTTATTTTTTTTTTTTTTTATAAGTAGAATATTAAGGGCTTTAGCTTATACCTTATTAGCTTTATATTTTTCCTAAGTTATAGGGGTAGGCCAGTTGCTGTTAACCTTATCTTTTAGTTATTATTTAGCTTTTTTAGAAGTTATAGTATTAACTATAATTTATCTTAGCTGCTTTTTTTTAAGTACCTTAGGGTACTACTTTATTATTTCTTTTTCTTCCTTATGTATAAAATATTAATTATTATAGCAGCTAGTCTAACTAAGTAAGTTATAAAGTATAGTTTTAATAATATTAATTTAAACCTTATTAAACTTTTTATTTTTATAAGTAGATTTTTTAAAATTATTAGGTTTTTTATATTTACTTTAGTAGTCTTTTTCTTTATAGCCTGTTTTACTATAGTAATTATATTTGCCCATAAACTTACAGATGTTAATAATATTTAGATTTATTAGTTTTAGTTTTTTATTATTTAAAAAAGCTAAGTTATATTTCTTACTTTAATTAATATAATATTAAAGGCAGTAGTATACTTTATTATTTTCTCCTTTTTTAGCTTACTTTTTTTTCTATTATTTAAATTATTAATTATTAATATAACTAGCTTTTTTAAAGAGTACTTTAAACGTAGCCAGAAGATTATCTTATGCTAGTTTATTTTTTACTTTTAATTTTAATCTTTAATAGTATAATATCTTTTTAGCTATATTTTTAAAGTTTATTTTAATATAAATTTAAATAAACTTAGTAATATATTTAATATATACGCCTTATTATTAGAGTTTTAGTAGTACGTTTTCTACTTCCTTTTTTTTATTAATTTAGCTAAATAACGCCTTAAGTTAGTTTTTAAATTCTTTATATTTATTAAAAAGTACATTAGTAATAGCCTTTCTTTTAACTTAGTTATATTACTTAAAGTCTTAAAGGTATAGTTTAAATTAATTCTTAGGTCCTTTAATAAGTTAACTTCCTATAATACTAACTTATTATTCCAGTGGGGCTATAGTAGTTAAAAAGTATTTAAAATAGGACTTTATATCTATAAAGAATTCTTTAATTTTTTATAAGTCCTTATTAAATAGTATTAGCAAAGGTAGCTTAATAATCTTACTTAGTTCCTTTTTATAAAAACCTCCCTGCTAGCCTTAAGCTGCAGGTAGTTACCTTTATTATTACTATTAAGCATTAAGTTATTTATTAAATATATTAATAGTATTTTATTAGTCCTTAATAGTTTATTTTATATAGGTAACTAAAGCTTTAAAGTCTAGGAAGCGCTATTATACTTTAGTATTATTAACTAGTAGTAGTTAAGGAGTTATAATTCCTTTTATATTAGGATTTATTATTTTAGTAGTTTTTTTAAATAAATCTAAAATTTTAATATTACTTCTGTATATACTCTAGACTTCGCTTTCTTAATTTATTTCTACGTTTAATATATAAAATTTAATTATTAAGTATTTTTATAATAATATTACCTATAGTCTAAGGTAACCTTTAAATAAAAGTTATAAACGTATAATAAGCTAAGCTCCTATAGTATTAGTATAAGAGGAATTCTTAAAAAATAAACTTTATACTAGGTTTATATTAGTAAATAGACTAGGCTAAACTAGTAAGTAATTAATAAAAATAAAAAAGGTTTATTTATATAACTAGTAAATAATACTCTATAGGTATAATTAAGCGTTATTTTATATTTATAACTAGCTATTTAAACTATTTTAAATAAGCGTATAAATAAGATTTATATACTTAGTTAAATCTAGGCTTATATAGTTCGTAAGATAAGCATAAAGAGCATAAGCTCGCTGAGCTTGTTAAATAAGTAAGACGAGCGGAGTCTAATTAGCTACTTAGATTATAGTTAATCCGGTTGCACCTGGTCGGTTGGACCATTGTCGCAACCATAAGTGTTGGGTCGTGATAAAATATTTATAAAAGAATATAATAATACCTTTATTATAACCCTTTTTATTAGTAATATACTACTAATACTAAATAAAATAACTACTAAACTTATACTTATTTACTTTTCCTAAAGTAATATATTATAAGTAAGGTATTTTTATAAAACTAGTTAAGGAAGTCTAATTAGCTAAGCTTCTACAATTTTTATTTACTTAATTACGCTTTACTTTAATAAAGTAAGGCTTAGAATAAGCTTAAGGTTTTATATAACGCCTAACTAGTATAATATTAGTATATATATATAAGGGGATTATAAAGTAAAGTTTTAAAATAAATTAATAAATAGTATAAAAGAAGTTATATACTAAAAAATATAATAATACACTAATATAAGGGATACTAGGGTCTTATAACTGGTCTTAAGGATAAGATTAACGGGAGGGGGATATTATATTATAAGCTAATATTTTATGCTAATGTAATAGATATGTACCTCCGGAATAACTAACGGACTGAGAACTAATTAACGGTTATTTAATATAAAAGTAATATATATAAAGGATTACTTTTATATAAAAGTAATAAATAGTAATTATTACTTATAATTACTTTAGAAATATAACTAAATATATAAGTTTACTTTATATTATTTATTAGAATAGTTTAAATAGCTAGTTGTAAATATAGAATAATACTTAATTATACCTATAAAGTATTATTTACTAGTTGTATAAATAAACCCCTTTTATCTTTATTAATTACCCACTAGTCCAGCCTGGCCTATTTACTAACATAAACCTAGTATAAGGTTTATCCCTTGGGAATTCCTCTTATACTAATACTATAGGAGCTCAGCTTGTTACATTACTAAAATAAAATTATAATAGAAGCTAGTATAACTAAAAATATTTAATTAATAATTAAGTAGTATAAAGTAATAAATTACTTTTAACTACCTTTTTTAATAAATAAAGATAAAAGTATTTTAAACTTTATAAAAAAAGTACCTTTTTTTAAAAATAAACTTTTTAAGTATAAAATAATAAAGGAAAATATTATAAACCTATAGGAAAAGGACTTTTTTATTAATAAAAATATTTACTAAGATTAAATAATATTAAAGTTAAAGGTTAAAAAAGCTATAATAAAATTAAGAAATATTATATTTAATATAACTAATATATTAGTTACTCTTTTATTGCTTACTTAGTTTACTATTAGTAAATATATAATTAACCTTTTCTATAAATACTTAATAATAAAATACTATTTATTTCTTTTTTAAAATATAAATATTATTATTATCCTTAAACTTAAGAAGCTAAAGAAAGTATATATTATATATAAAGGTTATAAATTCATTTCCTTACTTTTTTATATAAGTAAAAGCTTTAAAAGACTTTGAATTAAAAAAGTCTCTTTTTTAGTAATAAAATATAAAATACTACTAAAATAATATTTTAAGGCTTTTTTAAAAAGGTTTATAATAAACTTAATTACTCACTTTATTACAACCTGGCTTTTATAGTTACAATAATAGGCCTATAGGGTAGTCGGTTTTAGATAAATAATAGACTAATTAAGTAATTAGGAATAGATTATTAGATTATTATAATAATTTAATGATTTATAAATGGATTATTAAAACTATAAAATAATCTATAATAGGATTATTAACCTTTACTAATAATCTAACTTAGTTAACTAAGTATATAAGTTTACTTTATATTGTTTATTAAAATACTTAAATAGCTAGTTATTATTATAATATATAGTAATTAAATTAAATATTTAAATACTTTACTTTACAGTTAATAATAAAATTACCTATTTATTAATTTAATTACTTTATTAATATAAACTATAAAACTACTCTAAGGTTTATTCCTTAGAAATAACTAATTTATAATACCTATAGAACCTAGTTTATTATATAATAATAACTTTTATTTAAACAGTTACCTTAGACCTATAGGTAATAAAATACTAAGAACTTAGTAGTTTATAAGCTTTAGAGTTTTAAATAATAATATTAATTATAAAAGTAAAGCTTAAAATAATTATAATAGTAATATTAAGCTTAAAAATATACTAGCTAAAAATATAGTTAATTAAGTTAATTATAATAAACTAAAGGTTAAGTTTAAAGCTTTTAAAATATAGCTTTAGGACTTTTAAAAAAAAAAAAAAAAAAGGTAAGGTTTTTAAATTAATAAAGCCTAAACCCTTTAACAGAGATTTATATAAAATAAATAAATTCTTTTTAAAACTTACTACTTATTTTAAATATTTCCTTTATATATTAAAATATAATAAAAATATAGTTATTTTTATAACTAGCTGCTTTATAAAAGATAATAAAATATAATTTTAATTTATTATATAAAATTATAAAAAAAGAAAAATTAACTTAAAAAAGCTTAAAATATAAACTAAAAAAATTTATATTAAGTATATAGAATTTTAAAAATAAGTTAGGAAGTTTTTTAGTATTATAAATAAATAATAAAAGGCTAAGTAAGAACTTTATTTTATTACCTAAAAAGGATTACTAAGTAAGTATACTTTAACCTTTTTATACTTATTAACTAAAGTTAATTAAACTAAGGAAACTAAGAAAAAGGTTTACTATAATAATATAAAACCTAAAGTTAAAAATAAATTATTTAAAATTAATTATAAAAAAATAACCTTTATTAACTATATTTAAAAAGCTATTAAAATTAATAATTATAATTAGGAATAATAAAAAAAATAAAAATAAAAAAAAACTAGGAATTTTTATAATATTTAACCTAAGTAAACCTAAGGATATTAAGCTAACTAATGAAAAAAGTAAAATAATTATATTACTTTTTTTAATAATAAATAACTAAGATTAATAAACTTTAGTATTATTAAAGTATAATAAAAAAACGTTAAATATTATAATTATAAAAAAAAATATATAAAAAAATATTACTAAGTACTTAAAAAAGATAATAATAAAAAGTATATATTTATTCTAAAACCTAAGGAAAACTAAGCTATTAATACTATAAAACCCTTAGTAAACTATAATATACTATACTTTTTAATATATTATAATAATAATTACTAAACTTATTATAGTAATAAATAAAGATTAAGATAAGACCCTAAAGGGCGTACGTAAACCTTAAATATACTTAAGAAAGTTACTTAAAAAAAATAAAAACTCTTAAATAAAGAAAATAGTAAAGAAATTAGTAAAAATAAAATTATTTATAATAAAAGTAAATATATATATAAAAATAGTTTTTAAAAATTAAGATTAGTAAATAAAAAGTAATAAAATAGGGACTAAAAGCTACTTTTTTTTAATTAAAACAGACTTGTACTACTATTAGAAAAAAAGCTATATAAGCTTTATAAATCTTAAAAACCTTTTAATAATAGTTACTATATATATAACCCTAAAAATAAATACTATAGTTTTTTAAATACTATTTTAGTAGTAAGCCTTATATAAGTAAATTTTTTTAAAGAATTAACATAAGAAAAAATTAATAACCTTAAAAAATATATATATAACTAATATAAATTAATTAAACCTAAGGGACTTTATTACCTTTATAAAACAACTATTACTAACTAAAAATAATATAAGGATTAATATAAAATCTAAGGTATTATTAAAGAAAATAAATACTATAATAAAACTATATAATAAAAAAAACTTAAGGATTAATAAAAACTCCTTAAATAATAAAAATAAATTAAATAAATTAATTTAAGTATTACCTATAATTAGATTTAATTACTTAAAAACCAGTTTTAATAATATATTAAAACTAATATAAATAAATACTTAATAGCTAAAGTATTAAAATTAGCTATTTACTTTATTAATAATATTTTACTTATAAATTAATATAATAAAGCTAATATTATTAACTATAAGCTACTATTATATAAATAATATATTATAATTAAACTTTAAAAATAATATAAAGATTATAGAATTATAAAATATAAATAAAAAAAATTTATACTTTATAATAAAAATTATTATAAAAAATACTAATACTAATACTAAGCTTTTATATATATTACCTATAACCTAAAATAGTAAAAGTTTAACTTTATAAAGTATAGTAATAATAATAAACTATAAGGAATTAACTAAAATAATCTTTAAAAATATTATAAGTTTACTATTATATATATACTTAAGCTTAAATATACTTAGTATAAATATTATAATATTTAAAATAAAAGACTAAGATAAATTACCTTAAACCTAAATAATATTAATATTAACCTTTATAGTAATAATTATTATAATAGCGTTAATAATATAACTTACTATAACTTAAATACTTTTATAAAAAAAAAGAAACTATAAAAGTTTTAAGTACTAGGTATTTTAAAAAAATGATTAATTATAATTTATATAAGCTCTAGAGTTATAATAAGCTATATTATACCTTAGCTAGTTAACTACCTAAAGCTACTTAATTATAAAAAAAAGAAATTATATACTTTTATAAATACTAAAAAATAATAATTTACTTATAATAATAAAACTATTAATTATAAAATTAATTACCTTAAAATTTAATTTAGTAAAATTAAAAATATATTTAATTTTAATATTATTAATATTATAACCTAAACTATATTTAAAAAATCCTAGAAGTTAAAATATAAATATTAAAAAAAAAAAAAATATAAAGACTTAGTTATTTAATTAATTAATATTATATATTAAATTAAGATAAATAATTTAATTATTAATAATATAAAGGAATATATTAAAAACTAGGAAAATAAATAATATTTAAAAGGTATTTTTATAAATATTAGATATTTAATATTAAATAAACTTATTTAAGTATTAAAAAACTTATAAAGTAAAGTAGTAAAATTAATTTATATATATAAGCTTAATAAATACTATAGAATTAGAAAAACTATATA
>NW_020209311.1:0-183 GCF_003025095.1 Trichoderma harzianum CBS 226.95
GATTTTGTTGCCTGCCGGGTCCGCGCCCCTGCCCGGTTCCCAAAGTTGGTGTGAGGCGTTGAAGTCGCCTGCGATGATTGAGCGGGGGGGGGGAGGGCCCCATTTAGTGAGGGTCTCTGTGGCTGAGTCTGCCGAAGCCCTTCGGTAGACGTTGACGATGGTGTAACCGCATACCTCTATCCA
>NW_020209311.1:189-19083 GCF_003025095.1 Trichoderma harzianum CBS 226.95
GCATCCGTCCTCCAGGCCTGGGGGAGAGAGTTGTTTGCTGGGGAGGTTCGGAGAGATTCTAACGAATGTGAGAACTGAGGGTCTGGCGTCCCTCCAGCTGTTCAGGGGGTTGTATGCTTGATATCCAGGATGATTCTTGGTTTGCCTTCTGTTCGACACCCTGTCCCATTGGGCGTAGGGTTCCTGGATCAGCACAATGTCGTAGCCACCTTCCCATGCCAGCGATAGGGCGATGTCCTGGTATGGACCGCTCCTCCCGACGTTGGCTTGGAAGATTTTGAGGCCAGTGTTTCTTCGGCGGCTGCGACGGGGCCTATCGTTCATAGGCTCGCATCGAGGGGTCCGTCAGTTCCGGGGGGAGCGTCAAGCATGTTTTCGTCCCCTTCTGTCTCTACGTCCTCCTCCTCGCTGTCCGGGCCGGCCACGTGGACTGCCGACCTGGCGGGGGAGGCTCCCTCGTGGGGGTCCTCCTCGTCCGGGTCGACTTCGACTATGACCTTCTTGGCCGGGGCCTGAGGGGGGAAGGGTGGCGCCGAGCTGGATATTGGCAGCCGTATGCGGGGGCCCGTTCGGGTTTCCGGGTTAGACGTTTTCTCGGCATTGGGGGCCGGGGCGGGGGCAGGCTTGGGTTTGGGTGGGTTGGCTTTGTTGTATTCCTGCTGGCCCAATTCCCGGATTGCCTGGAGTTGGGCCCGGGTTGTGTGCACTTTTTCCCCGTTCCTGACCGCCGGTCTAGCAGGGCATTTTAGGGAGTCTGCCGTGTGAGGGCCATTGCAGTTGGCGCACTGCGGGGGGGACGGGCAGTCTGCCATGTTGTCGGTGTGCCTGTATGACGGCCTGCCGCATTTAAGGCACCTTTCTGTTCTGGTGCAGTTCCGGGGATTGTGGAAACCGAGGCACCGTTGGCACTGAGTGACCCGGGGCTGCTGCACCCGGACTTCCGCCGGGTGGGAGATATTGAATAGTCTGAAGCCGGGTTTGACGTTCTCCTTGAACGAGATGAAGTAGCCGCAGGTGTCAAGAGATTCCCCGAAGGGGGCCTTGCGGCAGGCCACTGGTGGGTTCTTGGCCCCAGCCCTGGCGCGCGCCTCCTCGGGGATTAGCGCGTCCGTGGGGTGGGTCCCGCTCATGTCAGTATAAGTTTTCGGCACGCCACGCACGAGGAAGATCTTCCATGTGCATGCTTCTTCGATTTTTAGGTCGTTGCTCTCTGCGGCTGGCTTGAGAGCGATGATTTTGTTCTTGGTGTTTTGATCCTTTGCCCGGAGGGCGAAACCCGATCGGACCTCCTGGAAGTAGGTAATGTCTTCGACGTTGAGTTTCATGAGGCTGATCAGTTCCTGTTTAGCCCCGATGGCCGTCATCTTCCTCCAGACATGGTCTGGCGGGACCCGGATGAAGATGCGGTCATCGGGCTTTTGGTTGCCCGATGTGATTTTGTCTTTGTTCTGTTTTCTGTCAGCGGGGGCCGGCCCCTCGCTGCTGGGAGCAGGATTCTTCTGGGTGTTGCTGTCATTTTGCGGCTTTTTGTTGTGAGTGGTGTTCCGCGACGCGACCTGTGCCCACGTGACCTTGGGGGCCTTCTGGCCCACTTTTCCAGTGGCTGCGGGAGGTCCCGTTGTGGTGGGGTTCTTGGGGCCGTTTGATTTGCCTTCCTCGCTGCGAGATGAGTTGGCTGACGCTGTCTCAGATGGTTGGGCAGCTCTTTCCTTGCTGCCCATTTTTTCAGGGTTTTTGGGCCTCCCCTCTGGGTTGATGTGGGAGGTGACGAAGTTTTCGAGTGCGGTGTTCAGGCATGTTCGGACCTGTTCTGCCACCGCTGAGGAGAGTTGGGATGTGTATTGCGCCAGGCAGGAGTCGATAGCCATAGCTATATTCAATACCACGTCTTGTCTGGCCCGTTGTTGGGCGTTGATCTCGTTGATTTGGCTCATGATTTTGTTTTTGGTGAGTGATTTCCCCTCTTTGCTTGGGTCGGTGGCTTCCTTTGCACCGCTGAAAATGGAGGCGATGAGGCCTCTCGAGGCTGTCTGCGCTGCGGTCGATGTCGCCGCTGTGCTTGGTTTTGCTCTGTTGAAGCTGGGTGTGGGCATTTTGTCCATACCGAGGGCTTCTCCGAAGCGCCTTTTCTTCTTGGGGGTGAAGGGGAGGACCATGACCTCTCCCGTGCTTGGGCCTGAGGGGGTCGTCTCCTTCTGAAATTGAAAGACTGTCGCGGGTCCGGGGGCGACGGGGTTCGTTCTGTTCTGGTTATCCGGAGGGTTTGTAGATGTTGCCATCTCTCCAGAGTCCCCAGATGGGACCGTGAAAGTAAAAAACGAGGTCGTTTTGTCTGATAGCTAGTCAAACAGAGTGAGGGTTTTTGGTGGTTAGGCACCCAAAAGGTGGGGTACCTGTAGATGTAGGAGGGAAGCTTGCGGAGTTTCACTAGAAGATGTGTCTGTGGACTCTCGAAGTGCATTAAAAATGATGCTCCTCTCTTTATTAACGAGAGGCGCAATTGGATATAAATTAAGGAAAAAAGGTTAAGAAGTTTACGAGAGTAGATAGATGTATTAATTTATAGTACCCTTCTGCTGTTTCTTAAAATATTAGCGAGGTGAGTTTCGGCATTAGTTCGAAGTGGTCTTCTTTGCAGCTGAAAGCATCTGCTTAACTATTTTCTAATCCTTTGCAGGGTATGATCTCGAAGTTGTACTTGGCCATAAGCCGAAGATACTTTTCTTACCGTGTGGAGATATTTATTTCTTTTGTAGCGAGACTTATAAGATTCTTATAATCGGAATACACAGTGATCTTGTGCTCATTGCCTAATAGGTACGATCTCTATTCTTTAAATACTTTAAAGATGGCTATAAGTTCTTAGTTATATATAGAGTATTATAGTTCTAGACCGTGGAGTTTCTTAGAGAAGAAGGCTACTGGATGTAGTATTTCTTTATTATCTTATTAGCTGAGAACTCCTCCGATTGCATAGTTTAAGGCGTCTGTTTTAACAATGACTGGCCTCTTTGGGTTGTATATCTGTAGTACTAGTACGCTAGTGATGGCCTTTTTAAGGGCTTTAAAAGCTTTAAGGGCCTTCCCTATGTATCTAATAAGTTGGTTTTTCTTAACCTTATTATTAGGATCCTTCTTGGTAAGATCCGTAAGTAGTATTGCAATCTTACTGTAGTTCCTAATAAACCTTCGGTAGTAATTCACTAGACCAAAGAAGCTCTGTACTTCCTTTACAGTTTCAGGGACCTTCTATTCCTTAATAGCTGCTATCTTAGCAGGGTCTATTTTAATTTATCCTGGTAAGATAATGTGTTTTAAAAAGTTAACCTTCTGGATATAGAACTAACATTTCTCTGGTTCCACTAGTAAGTTTACTGCTTGCAGTATTTCTAAGACTTAATGTATATATTATTTATGCTCTTCTAAGGTATTAGAGTAAATTAGTATATCGTCAAGGTAGATAATAACGAACCTGTTAATATATTCCTTAAGGACTTTGTTAATTATTCTTTAGAACGTAGCTGGTGCATTAGTAAGTCCGAAGGGTATAACTAAATATTCGAATAGTCTATAGCGCATTCTAAATACCGTTTTCTATTTATCTCCTTTCTTAATTTGGATAAGGTTGTAGGCTCCTTTTAGATTAAGAGCCGTAAACTATTTTACAGTAGCTAGCCTGTCTTTAATTTCGGAGATCAGCGGTAGCGGTGTTTAATCTTTAATAGTAATCTTATTAAGTTATCGGTAGTTAATAATTAGTTACAACTTCCCGTTTTTCTTTAGTATAAATATTACAGGATATCCTGCTAATAAATTAGAAACTTAGATATATTCTTTTTCCAGTTGTTTGTCTAACTATTCCCTTAGAGTCTTAAGCTCTTTTTCATTAAGGTTGTAAATTTTATAGGTCTTAGGTTATTTTCTATCTACTAATTTAATACAGTAATCCTACTGTAAGTGTAGTGGTAACCTAGTGTCTAATATTACTTTATACAGTTTTCGGAACTTCCTGTACTAGCGAAGTATTTTAGTAAGAGTATTATTAAGTTCTCTTAATTCCTCCTTTTCTTATACTTTACTTAGTATATTATTAAGTACTACTAGCTCGTCTTTGAATTATATCATGATTCTGTTGATGCGGATGCGTTCTGCTTTCTTACGTCGTCTATTATATTATGGTGGTACCGGTGATTTTTCTTTAAACCTAACTGTTTTCGTTTTCTTCGTAGTTAGCGCAGAGGATTCCGGTTCTTCCGGCGGTGCGGCTTCGCCTTTTTGTTCTCTCTGGTATAGTTAATATTTAGGTATATCCTTAATGTCCTAATAGACCTTCTTGGTCTTCTATTGGATGATAGGGTTATTATTAAGTAACCAGGGATAGCCTAAAAGAATGTTATTTTTTAGTATGTTTAGAACACTGAATTGGATATTATGGGTGTTCCCGTTAATGGTTACGGGGAGATGATTAGTCTTATATTTAATAAGTCCTTCTTTTATTTCTGCTCCTATAACGCTTATGATTTATAGCGCTTGTTCCTTTCGTTAAACGGGGATTCGTAGTTCCTTAATTAGTCGTAGTAAGATTAGATTGCAATCTACTCCGCTGTTAATGTACGCAGTAACGGTACTATTATTAAGTTATACGTTAATTCTGAGTTTTTTTATTCCGGTTGTCTTAACTATGTTAATTCGTATATCCTTTTTCCAGTTAGGATTATAGTTGTCCTTAGTAATGATGTTAAGGTCTTTAATTATCTATTGTTGTACTTATTGCTGTCGGAGTTTTCGGTACTATTAACATTTGTTGGTGTCGATTTCGTTAATGTAGTATTTATAGAAGCGTTTAATATCCTTTTTATAGGCATTACCCTTGTCGTAGGTCTCGAAGTTAAATCCGTTACAGTATAACCGGTGTCGGAGTCGGATATATTTTTCCTTTTCTCTGCAATACTTTTTACAATATTCATCCTTATATTATAGGGGGTTGTTTTCAGAATAGGCTTCCCTTTATGTATGCTATTTTTCAACCTTGTGGTCAAGGTATTATCTACATCCTTAGTTAGGGCACTGATCCGGATTAATTTCTATGTAAATTTTATTATACAGGTTTTCGTATTAGATCCAGAGGTGCTAATCGTAAATCTTTTATTCCTAGTGTTTTTTACAGAGTATTTTATAGTATTATTTCACTATTAAATACCCACAGTCTTCCGTAAATAGGGTATTATATATAAACTGCATTTCTTCTTATTTAAGGAACTAATCTTTAGTTATAATAGGGTAGTAGGGGTTTGTATTAGCGCATTCCGCTAACCCGTCGTTGCTTAGCGCTTGTCGCTAGGTAATTCCGTGCTGTTTAAGCATCTATTGGAATTCGCTTAAGTCGTACATTTCTGTCCCTTCTGAGTCGTAGTCAGAGGGTTTCTATCTACAGGGGTAATTTAGTCCCTGGGGTTTTCGTAATCTACAGTTTGCGTATAGTTCCGAGATATTAAGGTCGGTGTATCCTTAATTCTTCCTATGCTCTTCTTCCTATCTGCAGATAAAGGTATTTTCTTATTCCTTCTCTTCTTCTGTAAGTAGAATATTAAGGGCTTTGGATTATACCCTATCGGCTTTATATTCTTCCTGAGTTATAGGGGCAGGCTAGTTGCTGTTAACCTTATCTTTAGCTTCTTCGGAAGTTATAGTGTTAACCGTAATTTATCTTAGCTGCTTTCTCTTAGGTGCCTTAGGGTACTACTTCGTTATTTCCTTTTCTTCTTTATGTATAAAACATTAATCATTATAGCAGCTGGTCCAACTAAGTAAGTTATAAGGTACGGTTTTAATAGTGTTAATCTAAACCTTATTAAACTTCTTATTCTTATAGGTGGATTTTCTGGAATTGTTGGGTTTCTTATGTTTGCTTTAGTAGTCCTTTTCTTTATAGCCTGTCTTGCCATAGTGGTTGCATTTGCCCGTGAACTTGCGGGTGTTGATGGTGTCTAGATCTATTAGTCCTGGTTTCCTATTATTTAATAAGGCTAAGTTGCGTTTCTTACTTTAATTAGTATAATATTAGAGGCGGTGGTGCGCCTTGTTATTTCCTCCTTTTTCGGCTTGCTTTTTTTTCCGTTGTTTGAATTGTTGGTTATTAATATAACTAGCCTTTTTGGAGAGTACTTTAAATGTGGCCGGAAGATCGTCTCGTGCTAGTTTATCTTTTACTTCCGATTTTAGTCCTTAATAGTATAATATCTTCTTAGCTGCATCTTTAAGGTCTGTTTTAGCGTAGATTTGAATAAACTTGGCAGTGTATTTGGTATATGCGCCTTGTTGTCGGAGTTTTAGCAGTGCGTTTTCTGCTTCCTTCTTTTTATCAATCTGGCCGAATAGTGCCTTAAGTTAGTTTTTAAATTCTTTATATCTGTCGAAGAGTACGTTAGTGGTGGCCTTTCTTTTGGCTTAGTTGTATTACTTGAAGTCTCGAAGGTATGGTTTAAACTAATTCTTAGGTCCTTTAATGAGTCGGCTTCCTGCGATGCTGACTTATTATTCCGGCGGGGCTATGGTAGTTGGAAAGTGCCTGAAATAGGACCTTATATCCGTAAGGAATCCCTTGATTTTTCGTAGGTCCTTATTAAATAGTATTAGCAGAGGTGGCTTGATGATCTTACCTGGTTCCTTCTTGCGGGGACCTCTCTGTTAGCCTTGAGCTACGGGTGGTTGCCTTTGTTATTGCTGTTAAGCGTTAAGTTATCTATTAAGCGTATTAATAGTGTTTTATTAGTCCCTAATAGTTTATTTTATATAGGTAACTAAGGCTTTAAGGTTTAGGAAGCGCTGTTGTGCTTTAGTATTATTGGCCGGTAGTTGAGGGGTTGTGATTCCTTTTATGTTAGGATTTATGGTTTCGGTAGTTTTTTTAAATAAGTCTGAAATTTTAATATTACTTCCGTATATGCTCTGGACTTCGCTTTCTTAATCTGTTCCTACGTCTGGTACGTGGAATTTAACTATTTAGTATTTTTATAATAATATTGCCCGTGGTCTAAGGTGACCTCTGAATAAGAGTTGTAAATGTGTAATAAGCTAAGCTTCTATAGTGTTAGTATAAGAGGAATTCCTAAGGGATAAACCTTATACTAGGTTTATGTTAGCGGATAGGCTAGGCTGGACTGGCGGGTAATTAATAAGGATAAAAGGGGTTTGTTTATATAACTAGTAGATAATACTTTATAGGTATAATTAAGCGTTATTCTGTATTTACAACTGGCTATTTAAACTTATTCTAAACGAGCGTTATAAAATAAATATATAGTTTGGAGCTTACTTAAGCTCACTTATCCTAGAGTGAGCTGGTTTCCTAAATAGGAAGTGGCTTACTCTGGCTCACTCGTTGTAGCGTAAGCCTTACTATAATTAGGTCCTCGGTCCATCATAGTTCCGGGGTGCCTTACCCTGTAGGCCTATTGTTACAACCATAAAATGTGTTGGTTCGTAATAATTATCCTTTTTTAGATTATTTTCTTTAGTAATTACTATAAAAGTATTTAGCTATTAAATAACCTTTTTAAGTCTATTTTATTATAAATATGTAAACTAAATCCTATACTTAGCTTTAGCCTTAGAGTACTTTAATAGTTAAACCCTAATATAATAGTAGAAATATTACCTTTAGTATAAGCTATATTACTTTATTATTACAGCCTTTTAGTTTCTACTAAACAGCTTATTTAATACCTTTGTTATATTAATACTATTAAGCTACTTTAGTATTTAATTTAGTACTTTATTAAGCTGCTTTATATATTTTATAAGAACCTAGTTAAAGCTAGCGCTAAGTTACTAAAGCTGTTAATTTACCTTAATTACCTTTTACTAATATTATTAGGTTTTAATTACTTTTATAGCTACTAATATAGCTATTTTATAAAGTACTTTTTAGTTTTTTTATTTTAGATAATAAATAAGTTTTATAAACTTAACTTATTTTAAATTTATATTTACCTTACTTAGCGTTTTAATAAGCTACTGTTTTTTCTTTTTTTTTTTATTATACCTAGCTTATAAACCTTAGCTATCTTTACTAGTGTAGTAATATAATTACTACTATTATTACTATTTTTATTACCTATTTTTATATTAGCTAGGCTTATTTTATAATATTACAGTAGCTAATTATACTATTATACTAGCTATTTATATTAATAATCTAATACCTAAAGCATTTACTTTATAAAAATATTTATAGTATAATAGCCTTTTACCCCTTTTTACTTAGACTAAGTTTATATTTACTATAAGTCTAATAAGTAGTAGTATTTTTCTTATTTATTATTTAATATAGGTATATATTATAACTATATTTTTAAAAGCTTTATAAGTAGCTAATAAATAAACTATAGTTACTTAGGAGCTTAACTAACTATAGATTATTTATTATAATATTTAAGTTAATTGAAAAGTAAAAACTAATAATAATTTTTAATTTAGCTATTATTAACTTATACTTTTTTTAAAAATAGGATTTAATAAAACTTTCTAAAGGTAAAAGAGTAATATAGTATTTTAAGTAAAGTAATAAGCTATATAAATTATAAAAATTAATAAACTTATTTTTAGGAAGCTGCTTTATAATTAATATTTAAGTATAAAAAGTAGAATTATATATTTATTTACTACGGCCTTATTTTACTTATATAAAGTATACCCCTTTTCCTTAACTATACCCTAGTTTATATATCTAATATACTTAACCTATACTAACGGGCCCCACTTAAGTTTAGAATAAACTAATTAAAATAGTTGTTTTAGGTTATGTTATTTAACTTTAAATGGTTTATGTATATTAGCAGTTTACTAGTAATCAGCGTGTTGTTGCAGCTGAACAACCAGTGGATTAATGAACAGGCACCTACGTGGCCTATCTCTGTTTCGGCCTCCGACTTAAGGGTTATTCTTTATCGATAAGAAACCAACTCTACCCCAGTCTTCTAAATCAACTCTACCCCTAGTCTAGTGGGTTATACAAGGGTTATTTAAATCAACTCTAGTAGAGTTGATCAGAGCCTTACCATCGTAGGCAATTTATGCGGCCAACGCAAAGATATCGTCATTGGCAGCCGCAATAAAACGAGCGGTGCTTCCACCGTCTAAGTTTCCAGAGATCACCGCAGCCCCAGGCTGATTATCGAGAGTCGCCAATGATACTCGCACCGCTTCTAGGATATTATCTTCCCCCGCCGTAGCGAGGAGGTTTCCCCAAGTGCCCGAATCTAGTACTGCAGCAAAAGTCGCATCACCGCCTTCGCCATGAATCGTTTGAGCTAAGTGGATGGTATTGCCCCTGTTCCGACGCATATCATCGACAACCATGGCAGCCAGTGCAGTCTGCCGATTTGGATTGCGGGTGAGTCTTATTTTTCGTTCGAACGTCAACTTAATTTGGTGTAATACGCATCGCAATCTCGAGAATAGAGTTGTACCATTGTCGCAGTCGCGGCGATTAACAGCTGAGGCTCGGACAGCGACATCCGTGTCTAGCAACGGAGCCTCTGTTCCGTTTATCAGGCCAAAACGTCTGTCAACCTGTCTGTTGACAATGTAGACTTGTGCAATACCGGAATTATCAGAGTAAACCCATTCGCCAAGCCCAGCGCACTGAACAGCTAGCATGTTGAACGAAGCCCCGACTAGAGTCGAATCAATCCCGGAGCCCCCTGCCTTCTTGCTGCGCATCTGTGCCACGCAGTACCCATACTGTGTCGATCTATACGTGTCAGGAAGCCAAGCTACCCCGTCACAGCCAGTTTGCTGAAGGACAAGCATGTTCCACGCCTTTTGACAGTCTCCCCACGAATCGTAGTCGGGGTAGTTCGCAGCACCACCAGCAGTACATTTGTAGTACGTATCGCCTCGAACCGTTGATATCAGTGGAAGTAGGGAGCTCACAGCTCGAAGACTTTTCAATAGCATCATTTCAAGCAATGATTAAAGTGTAACAATTAAGGTGAATCACTCTAACTTGCCAGATGTGAAAAAACCCACAACTCTGAAGAAGGTGCTCCCAAAGGAGCATTATATTGACGGCGGAAATGTGATCTCGAGTATAGTAATAGAACTGTTTTTGCGTAAGCATAATAAACATAATTAGAGGCAGCTTACAAATACAGAGTGGCCAACCAGATTCCAAAATAGGAAAATCTACACCACAGGCTAAGATCCCTTTTTAGCTTCGACCCTCAGCATGAGGTACATGGGTATACATCTTACAGACTTAAATACACTACTCTATCTTCCCGTCGGACTAACATAACTGTTAATTCAGTCTGCAAGATCAGTAATGCTGTAAAAGAGTATGGAAACAGCTGCTAATTGTGAAAATCCTACACAATCTCCAAAACTAGTGCCCGTAGATTTATGAGTGATGTTAGTTACAGTGAGGGCACCAGAGGCAGTGGAGGCAGTGTATGTTTTTCCGAATACGATAAAAGTATCGAATTTGTTACGCTTACGTTTACTATGGTACTTATTGCTACAAAAGTAACTCTTCAAACTATTCTCCTATTCAGGCAATAGCCAAACAGACAAGAATCATAACAGCTCCTAGCCTACGGAAGAGTAACAGAGGGTCAGCCGTGGCAGGCATCTCAGTTCGGCATCTTCTCGGCGACATACTATTTGGAATTACACGTACCGTTATGATTGGATATGTGCAGGGGGAACTAGCCATGTACACTGCTCAGATCGGTAAACTCTGACCTGATGCATGAAAGTACGCTTCAAAGTAGGTATTCAACCAAAATTCGTGATTATTCAACATTTTCGCTCATAAGCAACTGCTCTTAGGTTGCGCAGCACTTGCATGTGTATATTATGTCCATCTGTAATCATCCTGGCCATGGGGCCGAAGCTACCAGGTCGGAAGCTTAGGGTTGGGCCAAATTCTAGAAACGACTGAGGCCGGAACATGACGCATGAATACAGTAGTTGGTAATTGTCCACGTTAGGCAGCTTTTTTATGTATATCCTTGGCAAATTTTCTTGTTATTGATTACTATCTACAGATCTTACAGTGCTGTACATACCGAGGCTCTTACGAGTAGTCTATTGGATCCCTAAGCATTGTTTTAATAATCGGATTTGGAGGCGGTGACATCCGCTACCCCATATGGTGACATAGCTGAGAAGGAATTCATGGAGGCGACAAGGTTATTTTTGTTTTCTATATTTCTAAGGTGGTGCACATGTACGTTTCCTCCAAATATTTTTTTCTTGACAGTTCCATATTCTGTTGTAGGCATTCTGATGCCGAAGTTGACTAATCGCGGCTCTACAGTTGCCAAACTAAGCCGAGTCAAATACAGGGGGGTGTAATCCCTGATTATTGAACAATGGGAATGGCTACATGTGCCAAGACAACCTAAGAGTCTGCTTGGTCAGAACGACTGGCCTCGGAACATCTGAGTCGCCGATGCTAAGTATTCTGGCCGGATTGAACACGCCGGGGCTATTCTCAGCAGAGTTGCAAGCGGAATATGCAGCGGGAATGGTGAAGAACCTTTGCTTGTCCAGAGTGAAACTAGACGACACGTACATGTACATTTATTAGGGCAGCCATCCGTGGCTGGAGGCAGGCAGAGCAGATTTAGGTCAGCTTTCAGCGGGCAGTTCAGAAGGGAAGTTCCTCCGCGAATTGCGAACAGTCTCACTAAAGCTGCAGTTTATACCAGCGTAGCGCTCCCTGGAGATAACAACAAAAGCACCTCGGTAATACAACAATAACGAAATGCTTTTTTTCGTTTCATTTCCCTTCTAGTGCGCTTATTAATCTGCCACTTAACATCCACGGGGCACTCGTGAACCTATTAGGCCCCGATCACATTGTTACATGTAATCAAAGGAACACGTTCGAGTAGGATATCCCAAAATAGTCCCGGGTAGTCACTGGTTCCCGGTCGTTTACCTGAAGTGCCACCAATGCCGGCTCCTGTCGCACCCTGCCACTTAATATCTGGCGTATTCGACAGTACCAATAATTTTTGCATCACGGGTTGTCGACAATGCGGTTGCTCTTTCGAGCTCAGGGGCCAACACCTGGAGCCGTTGCAATAGTATTCATACCCTCTAATATTCTATTCTCCCTGTATTACTGGCCATATAGATATAGCTGCTCTTTGGACGCTAAGCGGCATGTACCCAAGTCTGTATAATTCTGCCAATAGCAGGAGGTTATTTACAAAGGTTTAGGGGGTTATGCGTAGCTGACTGGGGTGAGGCGCCGCTGATCGCCAGTCAGCGGGAGGTTTAATACCACTTATAAATTACTTAAATATAACTATACTGTCTGCCGAGGTAAAAGTAAATACTATGTATATTACTGTATTTCCCTCTTATACTATTTTCACAGTAGTCTTAATTTATACTATATTATACCCTAGTATTACAAGCTAATATGTGTATAGCTGCAATAACAGGCCTATACTGTGAGCGAAGAATGACTAATGTTCTTCTTTAAACCTAGCATATAGCTCATATATTGATTTCTCAAAGAACGCAATCATCTCGTTGGTTTTAGTGTCTCCAGGAGGTAGTAGTTGCGTTCCATAAACACCACATAGCCCAACTTCTCGGTCTAGGAACTGCAAAACTCGACGTTAATATCTAAATCCCAGTATTTAATGACGTTAGACGAGTTGCCAGCTTACCCAGAATAAATTTGGCATTCCGCTCCAAACCATACAGCCCTTCTTCCTCCACTGCATCCCGTCGATTGTGACATCTTGCATCGTTAATAAGCCACCAAGTCCCCAATCATATCGCACATGCTCTGGAAACGTGCCAACGAACAATCGACTTCTGTTAATGTCGCCGAAAGATTCCTGAAGGGACCTCTGGCTCTCGCGGCTGAGCTGAGGCTGAAACATGTCGACCGTGGTCTCCTTCTTTACTAGTTTCTCATCGTCTGCGAGTAGGCTTTGCAAGATCTTCATGAATTCGGGCAATGTGCCATAGGCGCCCTGGCCACCGAATTCTTCAGCGTATGCTCCACCAGGGTTGGGCCCTGAATATGGGAGCACCCTTACTTTACCGTCTGGTACATCGGAGTCGCGGACCGTCATGCCTGCCAAGCGGGCATTAAGCTCTGGTTGCCTTTCCGGCCAGAAAGTTATGTCCGTAATGTTCAGCGGTCCAAAGATGTTCTGTAGACAATAGTCTTCTAAAGACATCTTAGCGATTCGGGCAACACCCAACCCAACCCAATCCAGACTGCCACCATACTGCCAAGAACTACCTGGCTCAAACAAAAGCGGGCAGCCGAAGCGGTTTATCACATCCGGAAACGACGCAGTAGGAGGCAGTCCAATGGAAGCATGATACTCCTGGATGAGAGTAGAAGTCATGCTGTATCCAACGCCAGAGGAGTGGGTAAGGAGATGCCTGGAAATGGTTAGAAAGATGCAGTCGTTCGATTCATCGTTACTCGCAGGGTACATACCGCAAGGTGATTTCTTTTTCTCTCTTCTTTAGCACGGCTCTCCCTTCCTTCATCTGTGTCAAGACTGGCAGCGTCTCTAGCTCTGGGAGAATGTCGAAAACATTTTCGTCCAGTGTCCATTTTCCACGCTCGACCAACTGCAGGGCTGCAATCGTCGTAATCAACTTGGTAAAGCTGGCAAGGATGAATACCGCGTCAAGTTTAAGGTCATTTTGTATTCCATGTAACGACGAGGGACCAAATGCTTTTGAATACTGAAAGGTGCCTGTCTCATTAGTGGCCATCAAGACTGTTCCTGGGATTTTGCCTTCGGCAATGGCCGTAGTGAATGATTCTTCTAGTGATGGCATTTTCCCAGGCCTAACGCGTGTCGAGCTAGGCATTCGTCGCGTTTATGATCTACATTACACACCGCAGAGAGTTGGTGATCCTGGATTGGACCGAATCATCGAGGTAAATAAATCTCCCACCGAGGGAAATGAGGCATATCACTAATCATTCATGACTTCTGATTTGATACTTCACAAATAAGCCATCGTTGTACGAGTCAACTAGCTTACGGTGCCGCGCTAGGGTGTGCTAGCTGTAGTAGAGGGGGTGTGAAGGGTATTATGATTAGTATTATTTCCGATAATATGAGCCAGGTCGCAGCGGAAATACGTGTACATATTGGCTTAGATAGTAATTGCGGGGCTGTGAGAACATAAAAATTCTTCTGTCTTAATATTTGTAATAGTGCCATTGCAAGAGAAACTTAGATAATCACGGAGTATATAGGGTTCTTTATTAAACGATTCTAGTTCTTATCAACATTTTACTTAGGAAACGACCAACTTATATAAATATTCAGAAAGCTTTTTTAATAATTTACTATATCTCTCCAAACGAAGATCGTACTCGTGATTGGGGGAACAGGAGCTTAGGGCTCAGCTGTGGTTAAAGGTCGCTTTTGTTTATTCTATATTAGAGAAAAGGTGACTAATATACTAAGTAGCTCTTGCTTAGGATAGTAAGTACGAGATTTAAGCTATTATAAAAAGCACTTAGTTAACTAAAGTAAAAATACTTACTAAGCTTCTAAATGTAATGCTTTTTTATAGGAATTCCTATAATAAAGCTAATCTTTAGAAAGCTTATAAAAGTATATAGTTAGTTTTTGCTAATATAAATAGATTTACTATTAGTAAAAAATCTAAGATTTATTAGGGAATTTATATATATAAATTTACTATTTAAAATAGTCTAAAGTATTTTATATAGGCTAAAGTTAATTATAGCTTAAAGCTAGGTAGTTTTATTATAAAATACTACTATAGTTATTTAAATAAAAAAAGTAAAGTTACTAATAAAATTATTTAATATTATTATAGTAGTATATAAGCGGATAACTTATATAATTTCTAAAGTACTTTAAATTTTAGCTAATATTACTAATAGTTTAGTTTATTTTAAGCAGCTACTTATATATTAAAATATTTTTAGAAAAGTAAAGACCTAAAATAAATAAAAGCGGAATTTATATATTTACTATTTTTTTTAATAATAGTTTTATTTTTATAATTTACTTAGAAAATTTTAAATTATATTACTACTAAATATTTAATAATTTAAAAGAATTAAAGAGTATTAATTTAAAAGTAGCTATAACTTATATTAGCTTAGATAACCTTATGTAAGTATTTTAAAAAGTTATTAGAAAGTTATTAAAAGTAGTATTCTTAACCCCTAAGGAATATTTTATAAATAATTATAAACCTTTTAATATAAATAAAAAGCTTAGCTATAGAATAGATAAATTAAATAGGATTTTATAAATAATAAGTTAAAATTCTATTAGATTTTTTAATATATAATTATTACGATCCAAACCAATAAAAAGTACAAAGGAAAAATACCTAGAATAACTATTAACTAAACAGCTAATCGTAAAGAAGGAGTAATAAAAATCAGCGCTCCTATAATTAAAGTAACTTACATAAACGCTCCTAATACTTTAAAAAGCAATAGGTTATAGCGCTCCCTATAGAATAACTAAATATATAAAATTTAATTTTTTACGCTTTTTAAATAACTTAGATAAATAGTCGTTAATAAAGCATTAAGATTAAATATAAACTAAATCTTTATTATATTTTACTTACTTTATAATTACATTTACTTAAAGCTACTTCCTATTCTCTTTGCTAATATAAACTAATTAACCTTAGCTTATTACCTTAGGAACTTACCTTATACTTTATAAGTATTAGGTTAAGATGTTATATATTAATAACTCTTATTTAAAAAGATACTAAGTACCTTTAAGTAATATAAACTACTATACCTAAAGCTAGAGTAGCCCCTAAAACCTTAACTACTAACCTTAGTATATTTATAATTAAAAGCAATAGTAATATTATTATAATAGATTTACTTAATATTTCCTTATTTAGAAATCTAAAACTCTTTATATTTATTTAAAATATATATTAACTTAATAAAGTTTTAGTTAATAAACTTAATAAAGAAAAACTAAAGATTATTAATATTAGAATTTTTATTAAATATTAACTACCTCCTATATTTAAAAAAGACGTTAAAAAACTTTATTTATACTTAATCTAGCTTAAAGTATACTTTAAAGACTTTAAAAATACCTTTAATATTACTAAAAAGAAGGTCCGCTTTACCGCTTTACGCCTTAAAGGTACTGCTTTAAAATAGTTTAGGCCTATCTTAAATAACTATTTAGAAAGTCTAGCTAAAGGAGCTAAAGAATAAATATAATAAATCTTTAGCAATTATAATAAATATATTTTTAAGTTAAAGAAAGTATTTAAAGATATTAGTAAAAACTAAATAGTTAAAAATACCCTAGTTATAATATACTAAAAGGGAAAATACTTAAACTATATTGTAAAATTCCGAGATATTACTGTATAACTTAAATAAAATAAGTCGGCTTTTATTAAGTAATTTTATAATAGCCTTAAATAAGAAGTTAAGGAAAAAGTATATAACGTTAACTAATTAACTTATACCTTAATATTATTTATAGATATTTATATTTAAGCTAATAACTTACTATATAAACTTAAGACTAGTACTACTTAATAATATTAGTAAAACGGCTATTAAGCTAATTAAGGTAAGAAATAATATAAGGAAATTGCTAAAGATAATAGTAGTAAATCTAAAAGAATAAATTTAGATGTCCTATAGCGTAAGAAAGAATTTAAGTACTATAACTGTAGTAAAATAGGCTATATAGTCTGAAACTATTAAGTACCTAAGAAAAAGTATAAGGATAAGATTCTAGAACTAAGAAAGGAGGTTTATATTATAGATAAAAATAAATAATCCTTTGATTTATTATAATAAGAAAATAGTAGCTACGTTTAATATAAGGAAGAACTGGAGGAGATAATTAAGGAAGAAATAACCCTACCTAAAACTATATTTAACCTAGTTAGGAACCCTATAGTTAATAATATAATTTAATAGAACTATAGGTTACTATTTTTTAAAAGATAGTTTAGTAATATTACTAATTTTATTAGAAGTAAATCTGAAGAAATTAACAAACTTATTAAATTCTAATATTAGGTTAATATCTATAACCCTAAGTAAGATATTAAACCCTTTATTTACTAAGAACTCTAAGATAAACTTGCGTAATGGCAACTATATAATAATAAACAATGAATTATTATAAGTCTAGATATAGATAAAATATAGGAACTCTAAGGAGATTACTAATAGATACTTTAAGATTACCTTTAGATTAACCTTATAAATAATAATTATTATAAGATTTATTAAATAAGCTATATTACTTATTAATATTTATATTACCTAAAGTAGAAAATAGAATATAATATATTTTTATAAAGAAATTTAGTAATTTTAATTATAGATCTATATTATAAAAAATACTATAATAGATAGAAGGTTACTTATAAATTTTAAGAACTATGTATTATAATTCTTAAACTATATCTAACTATATTAGAAGAATATAAAAACCACAGATAGATTAAGAACTACTTAAACTATTAATATACTATTTACTAAACTAGGAAGATTTTTTAATAATATAACTAAAATAAAGAAATTAAAGTATATACTTTTGGATAGTATTAATAATATAATAAGCTAGAATACCTTAAATATTAAGGACTTAAATTAAAAAAATAGTATAACGTAGCTTTAGAAAAAAAATAAATTAAAGGATAATAACTTATAAACTAGTTATATAAATTAAGATTTAATTTTAAAACCTATACTAGAGTACTTAATAAACTTCTTTAGAAATACTATAAACTTAAAAAAACACTTAATAATCCATAAAATAATAAAATCACTTATAATATATACATTAGGTAAATAAGATTATATTATAGAGCAGTAGAATAAATTAACTATAAAAATCTATACTATAAATTATATATATTACGTAAAATTAAAGACTAATATTTAAAAAACTAAAACAGTCTTTGGATAAAGGGTACTATAAGACTAATAATGTCAGAAGCCGGGTTCGTGGAAGAGAGTGAAGAGGGATAAGGGATGATCACAGGTAGCTACACAGCGAATACGCAAGCTTAGGGTAGCGAAGTGACTGTATTTATCTCTGCCTTCCTTAACTCCTTCCCTAGATTTTAGGTCTTTTATAGTGTTGTTGCTAAGCTAAGGGCTTCGCAACCCTTAGCTCGCGCCCCCGTAACGTGGCCGGTGCGCGGCCGTTGCGCGACCGCGCCCTCTTTAGATNGGCTCTGACATGTTGCCCTTCCTTCCGAGGCGCCGCCCCGGTGCCTTTGACGATATTCCTTTTCCAACCTCGTGACCGATCCCCTTTGTCAAAGGTGTCGCCTGTGCAAGAGCCTCAACGTGGTTCAAGCTTCGTGCTCGCTTTGTCCTCGCTGTGAACGTGTTGCTATTTTGGGCCCTCCCTTTGTACTCCTGAGGATAAATATAGACAGGAAGTTGAACGTAGTGACAGTTCCGTGATGCTTCTTTGTCGCCTTTGTGACCCAGAGCGGCCGATGCTTCTTCGCAGGGAACAAAGGGGCGAAAGGGGATATAAACCCACCAGAATTCCGATGTAGCAAGGGCAAAGCATCATTGATCTTACCTTCAATCACCCTCGCCTTCGCCGCCTAAATCCTGCGTTATGTCAATTTACTCGCCCAGTATCCTTACGAAGGCCGACTTCTCAGGGGCGGTCCGGTGCNTTTGACTCCTTTCCCTCGTATCGGCCCCGTAACTAACCCGTGGATAGAGCCGTTCCTTGTCGTCGTTGCCTAGGTCATATGTGCAAATGGACAGCTGGGAGTCAACCTCTGCTTTGCACAGATGCAACAAGTTCGTTATCGCAACCCTTCTACGTCGAGTCCTCTTCTAATTCGCCTCCTAGATGCCAGCCCCAAGTG
>NW_020209312.1:0-9347 GCF_003025095.1 Trichoderma harzianum CBS 226.95
AGGGGCATTAGTTAATCTAAACTATATAATATTATATTTATATAATTTATATTTAGTTCTAAAGGTAGTTTTCTATTTATTACCTTTCTTTATATAAATAAAGTTATAGGCTCCCTTAAGGTTTAATAAAGTAAAAACCTTAGCTCCTGTAAGCTAATCTTTAATTTCCGAAATTAGTAGTAATAGTATAATATCTTTTTTAGTTATTATATTTAATTATTAGTAATCTATAATAAGTTAAAGTTTATTATTTTTCTTAAGTATAAATATAACTAAGGCTTTTACTAAGGATTTAAAAGGTTAAATATAACCTTTCTTTAGCTAGTCTTTAATTTATTTATTAAGTATTTTAAGTTTAGTAACACTTAGGTTATAGATCTTATTAAATATTAAGACTTTATTATCTATAAGCTTAATCTTATAATCCTATTAGCTATATTTTAATAGTTTAATATTAAGTTCTTTATTAAAGACTAGGATATACTAAAGGTCTATTAGTATATTCTTTAAATATTCTAGTATTTATTAATCTTAGTAATATAATTCCTTAACTTTTTATATAATTAAGTTTAAAAATCTAAGCTGTTTTCTTTTAAGTTTTTTAATATATTTAACTATCCTTAGGAGTCTTTTTAGCTTTTTAATTTATATTTATTTTATAACTTTTTTCTTTTCTATATATTTTTATATTTCTTTATTTAATATAAAGGTTACTAATCCTATCGTCGGGAATATTATAGTATTTTATTAATCCTCCTAATTTAGTTATAGTTTTACTATAATATTAGTTAATTAAGTATAAAATTACTATATTATATAGCCTCTTTTTTAATTAATATTAGGGTTATGTAACTTAAGCTAATTATATTTTAAAAGTATATTATATCCTAAGATATTTATAATATTAAATTTAAAGTAGTTAATTATTTTACTAAATTAGATTTTAAGGTAATTAGTTTTATAGTTAATAATTCTATTATTATAAGTAAATAGCTGCTGTTTAATATTTATAAGTGTATATAGTTTCTCCTTTTTATAGTTAATTAACTATAGGCGGTTAACTAATTAAGGCGTAATATAACTTATTATAGCTCCAGAGTTTATATAGATTATAATTAGATATTTTTCTAAAGTACCTAGTACTTAAAATTTTTATAGTTTCTTTTCTTTTATAAAAGTATTTAAGTTATAGTAGGTTATATTATTAGCACTATTATAATAATTATTACCGTAAGGGTTAATATTAATATTATTTAAGTCTAAGGTAATTTATCTTAGTTCTTTATTTTAAATATTATAGCGTTTATATTAGATACATCTAGGCTTAGGTATATATTTAATAATAAGCTTATAATACTTTTAAAGGTTATTTTAGTTAATTTTTTATAATTTATTATTATTATTATACTTTATAAGGTTAAATCCTTATTATTTTAGTTTATAAGTAATATATATAAGGGCTTAGTATTAATACTAGTATTTTTTATAATAATCTTTATTATAAAGTATAAATTCTTTTTATTTATATTTAGCAGCTTTATAATCCTTATATTATTTATTAAGCTTAGTTATAATATATTATTTATATAGTAGTAGTTTATAGTTAATAATATTAGCTTTATTATATTAGTTTATAAGCTAAATATTATTAATAAAGTAGATAGCTAATTTTAGTAACTTAGCCACTGGGTATTTATTTATATTAGTCTTAATATATTATTAAAACCGATTTCTAGGTAATTAGATCTAGTCGTAGGCAGTACTTAGATTAATTTATTTAATCTATCTTTATTATTCAAGGAGTTTCTAGTAGTCCTTAAGTTCCTTATATTATATAATTTTATTATAATATTTATTTTCTTTAATAATATCTTATATTTTATATTAATTTTTATATTATTCCTAGTTTACTATAGTTATTATATAAGAATAATAAATACTTTTAGGTTCTACTAACTTATATTAATTATATATACGTTTCTTAAGGTTGTTAATTTCTTCCTAAGTTATTTTTTTATAAAAGTTATATTATATTAAAGGTACTATATTTAAAAAATCCTTATTATACTAGCGTATAACTTTATTTTATTTCTATTTTTAAAGTACCTCTTCCTTATCCTTAAATTTATTATTTTATTTTTACTTATTAAGGCTTTATTAAATAAATTATTTAACGTAGCTGAGGTCCTCTTAAGTAACTTTTTTAAGCATATTTAAGGTTTATATATACTCTTTAGGGTATTATCCTAATTTTTATTTATTACTATAATAAATTTAATAGTTATTATTATAATATACTAAAAAGTATAGGATATTATAGTTTTTTAAGGGTTATATAGTATTAATAACTTAGTTTTCCTTAGGCTTTAGGATAGGCGTAAATTTTTTATTTTTTATTTTTTTAGTAAGCTTTTAATAGTACTTTTTTATATATTTTTTTTCTTTATAATTATAATATTTAATATTTTTATATTAAGCCTTAATAATACTAAGGTCTATTAGGCCTAGTTATTTATTATTAAAAAAGGTAATATAATTATTTTACTTTTTTCCTTAGTTAGCTTAATTCCCTTAAGTTTACTTAGGTTAAATATTATAAAAGTTCCTATTCTTTTTTTACTTTTATTCTTTTTATTATTCTTAATTATAATTATTAATCTTAATAGTTTTTTAAGTATAGTTAATAAAGGTTATTTTTTTATAGTTAATTTTAAAAAGTTTATTTTTAACTTTAGGTTTTATACTATTATAATAAACTTCTTTTTTAGTTTCTTTAATTTAATTAACTTTAGTTAATAAATATAAAAAAGTTAAAGTATACTTACTTAGTAGTCTTTTTTAGGTAATAAAATGAAGTTCTTACTCAGCCTTTTATTATTTATTTATAGTACTAAAGGACTTTTTAAGTTATTTTTAAAATTCTATATACTTAGTATAGATTTCTTTAGTTTACGTTTTAAGCTTCTTTAAGTTAATCTTTCCTTCTTTATAATTTTATATAATAAGTTAGAACTATATTTTAGTATTTTTTATAAAACAGCTACCTATAAAGATAACTTTATTTTTATTATCTTTTAAAGTATAAAGGAAGTATTTAAAATAGGTTATAAATTTTAAAAAGAATTTATTTATTTTACGTAGATCTTTATTAAAAGGTTTAGGCTTTATTAGTTTAATAACCTTACCCTTTTTTCTTTTTCTATTTTAAAGGTCCTAAAGCTAGGTTTTAAAAGCTTTAAACTTAGCCTTTAATTTATTATAATTAGCTTAATTAGCTATATTTTTAGCTAATGTATTTTTAAGCTTAATATTACTATTATAGTTACTTTAAGCTTTACTTTTATAATTAATATTATTATCTAAAACTCTAAAGCTTATAAACTACTAAATTCTTAGTATTTTATTACCTATAGGTCTAAGGTAACTATTTAAATAAAAGTTATTATTATATAATAAACCAGGTTTTATAAGTACTATAGGTTAGCTATTTCTAAAGGATAAACTTTAGAGTAGTTCTATAGTTTATATTAGCAAAGCAATTAAGTTAATAACGGATAATTTTATCACCAGCTAGTAATATAAATAAAAGTAAATGTTTATATTTTAATCTAATTATATTATAAATGCTATAATAATAACTAGCTATCTAAGTATTTTTAATAAGTAATATAAAGTAAACTTATATACTTAGTTAGCTAGGCTAGATTATTAGTAAGTATAGATAATCCTATTGTAGATTATCTTAAAGTTCTAATAATCCATTAATAGATCGTTAGATTATTATAATAATTTAATAATCCGTTTTTAATTAGTTAATCGGTCCGTCGTTTATCCGAAACCGACTACCCTGTAGGCCCATTGTCGCAACTATAAGAGCCAGGTCGTGACATAAAGTCTTAAGTTACAAGTATATTATCTGGAAAATAGCTAACGTTTAGTAATTAAGCTGTATATGTTTTTTTAAAGGCCTTAAATACTGGGAAGAATAGTAGTGCTTGAGAAAATGTTTTAGAAGTTACTAGTTTAATAAGCCTTAGGTGAATTATATGTTTTTTGGGCCTAATTGGCTGTGGTTTTTTAATCTGCCTCTTTTATATGATTTTAGGTAATATTTTTCGCTTTTGTTCTTTCTATAATATAGATAAATGTAAATTAGTGTTTCTAAACTTTATATACTGCTTTTAAATGAGTCCTCCTATTTGAACAGTAGTTTTTTCCTATTTAAACAGTAAGGGTCCACATCACAAGCTAGATTTACCCCCTTAATCGCAATTGCCATACCCGCACACTAAAATACAGTACAGCACACTAGGAAGGAAAATTACTAAACAAAAATTTACATTATAACACTAAAGACTATCGATCTAACCTAATTCGTTTAGGAATAACAATTCCAGCCCTTCTAATTAAGATAAATATACTTTTTATAGCCTAGCTAATTTATCTTTATTATTATCCTCTATCTAGGTAGCTGGGATAACGATAACGTCCTTGGCCTTAGACTCCGTTACAGCCTCTATCTCAGTATTTATATCAAAGGCAGCGGTAGCTATTACAGCCAGCTTCGTTGTAGTAGAGGCGCTAGCTTGTCTTTAAGACTGTCCCCTTATAGTTCTAGTAACCCGCGTATTTAGCTGTAACTAAGAACCTTTCGCCGACTATAATAAAGTTGCCTGGGTATAGCTGCAGCTGCAGCTTTAGGATAACCTCTGTAAGCCCTAGACTTTAAATTAAAAAAGATTACAGTATACGCTTAGCTTTAATTAATACTATAACTGTAAATTTTACTACAGCCGCTGCTGCTATATTAACTATATTATCTACTCCTACTAGGTATTATCCTCGCCGTTATTAATAGCCTTTAGTATTAATAATATAGGCATTTTATTATTATTTAGTAAGCAAAGGCGGCTACAGAGGTTTTAAATAATATTAAAATCACAGATTTAAAGCAGGGGCTTATTAATATCCTAGAACTAAGTAGTTAGTAATTTTTCTATAGAAAATTATAGGAAATAGTACTAAAGGCTTAATTAACTACTATTACAGGTAGATATTATTACGGCTTAAGGCCTTACCGTTATTAAGCTTCTTAGAGATTATATAACTATAAGGAAGGCTATATTACTATATAAAGCTGCTGGTGTAAGGCTGCAGCAGCTAAGGGTTAGGGTTTAACGGTATTGCGGCTATAGCTAGGTAATACTACTACGTAAGGAGATTAACGGTAACATAGGTAATAGTTATTAGAATATTACCTAGCTAGTCCTGCTGCTAGATAAAGCACTGCTGCTACTACATCTGCATCTTAGCTACGTTTTAAAAATAATCTTATTCCTTTTTTTCTAATATTAAATATATAGTATTATATAAATATAAAAGATTACTAGTACCTATAATAAGGAAGGACTTTACGTCTTTATGTACTATTTCTATAGGACTATTAATGTATTAGCCGAAGTTATAATATCTCTTAATAAAGTAGCGTGCCTACTGTTTACAGTATAGTATATATTTCTTTAAGATATAGCGTAGGATATAGTTTTATATTAAATTATATATAAGCTTTATTTTATACTATTCCTTTTTGAAATCTTCCTTATCTTCGGCGTAAATAACCTGCTTCTAAGTATAGAATATTCCCTCGTAAGTTAAAGGGTTAGCAGTAGGTAGTAAGGTAGTATTACCCTACTTTATAATCTCTTACTTAGCAGCATAGGCAGTAAGGTCGTTGTTAATAGTATTATCATCACCGTCAGCGGCCTTAGACTTATTATTATTATTACTACCGTTTTTACTCTTCTACTTTAATTAAATTCGCATTTTAATATTAGTATTAATATAATAAATATATAGTTACTACTAGGCAGTAGGAAAAATTAATTTAAGGGTATTTTTTAGTGTTAACTCCTTATTTATAATTATTATAGTTAGCGTTAGTATATAAAGGTCTTAACGAAGCTCCTTAAGTTATTAATAAAATTATAAAAAGCTATCTTCTTTTTCTATATTAATAAAACTAAAGGTAAAGTTAGCTACTGATTTTTAGTTTATAACACCTATAACCTTAAAAAGATATATATAAAAGCAGTTAGTTTTATAAGTATTATTAAGGCTAAGGACTTTAGGGAACTAGTACTATATTTTCTTTAATTAAGGATAAGTCTATAGAATACCCTTAACTTTATTATTAGCGTTAAGTTTAATATAATAATAAAGATTATTATCTTAAAGTTACTTAATCTAGGCCTAAGTAACCAATAAGCTATTAAGTCCCTTAATTCTAATCTTCTACTTGTTATTATAAATATCTAATTAACGAAAGAACATAAGTTTAGGGTTAGAATCTTTTATAATCTCTAACATCTTATACATAGGAAGGGCCTAGTACTTAGCTAAGTTTTATTTTTATTACTGCTAGTTAATAGTATACTAGTAATATATTATATATATTAATAGGTTAAAAGATAGGTCGTAGTTATAATTAAGGTAGTTAACGTAATATAACTACTTCTAGCCGGAATGCTTTATTACTAATACTATAACTTTAAATAGGCAGTTAAACCGTTAAGTTAAAGTCTTTTAAATTCTAATACTTTTAGAAGTCTAAGGACTAGCGTAGTTGTAGACAAGGGCATAATATATATATTTCCTTTCTCTATCAAACTCGCAAAGGTTTACACTCTTTAAAATCCTAATAGCAGCACCATTCTCTCGGTAAAAGGTCTATAGGAAGTCTATAAGGTCGTTAAATAAGTTATATAATCCTAAGAGCGGCGGCAATAGAATCTTTAGCTCTAGCGCAGTCTCTAACGCAATTTCTATAGCCTCTACAGTCTCCTCAGCCTCTGCGGCCTCTGCAGTCTCTTTGACTTACTACAGCGACCCCGTTACGTAGATAGGCGGCTGTAATAGCTTTTTAATATATAAAGGCAGCAGCATCTCCTTAAACTCACCTCTAACCTATTAGAACAGAACCTTATTATTAAATTTATTATTAAACTTATAATATTATAGCTAATTTATATTATTAAAGTTATTATTATTAAAGTTATTAAAGATATCTTTAGTAGCTACAGTCTCTACTAGCGCTAGTATATCTAACGCCGCCAGCGTATATAATAAGAAGAAGTCCTAGATCTCGTTAAGGCCGGCGCTAATTAACATCTCTAAGGAGAGCGGCGGATTAAGAATCCTATCGCCGAAAAGGGCGTTATCATTAGGGGGAGGCATTACGATTTTCGACTTTACGATCTTCAACTTAGTCTTATGTAGAGTTTTTAAGTACGTAATATTCCACGGCGCCGCACTGTAATTTAGTATAGATTAATAGGATCGGTGGTTTATACGCATTAATTTTAATACGGGCACGGACCTTTACTGTTTAAATAGGAAAAAACTACTGTTTAAATAGGAGAACTCCTTTTAAATAGCTTCTAACTGTAGGTTTCCGCTAGGATTTAAAAGCTGTACTAGCTGCTTTTTAGTATTACGCAGCCTATATTAATTATCTAGTAATTATATCTCTACTTCTAAGAACTTTTTAGCCTTTTTTAATAGTAATTAAATACTATTGCTTGTTATAACTGATTCTTATATAATATGTTATTTCTTAAATTGCTAACCTTAGACTGCCTATATTAGAATACTTTAATAAAGATCTACGAATATTTCGTAAATTACCTATACTAAAATATTAAGTACCTTGATTAAACAGTGGTCATCGTCCTTTCTTATTTTAACAATTCATACTTTAATTTCTTTAAATATTATAAAAACAACCAATTACCCTTTACTAAGCTTTCGTAGTCTTATATAAGCTACTATATATTAGTATATAGATTTTAAATTAAAAGGGTGATTAGCATTTACCCTACACAAGCCGATCTTTTGTTAATCTAGGACCTAAAGTAACAGCAGCTCTATAATAGGTAGGAAGCTTTAGGTCAGTGCCTCTTATATACGCTTTATCTAAGAATATAAGGCAAACATCTAGTTGTTAGCTATACGGCGATGTTTAAAGGCTCTCGACACACCCTTGCTGGTTAATAATACAGAGTTTATTATTATTATCAAAATAAATTACCGCTTTCTTCCCTTATGCCTCTAGGACCTTCTTAAGCCAAACTATAGCTAACTAGGCATTAGTAAGCTCAAGTATTTATGCACTAACATTAAGAATAACTTAAACTGGTGGTTCCATTGATACCACTAGGTTTAATATGGCCTCAGCGTCTGTAGTTTTACTAGCCCTTAGCATATAAGCTATTAAGTTTTCCAGCTGAAGGATATTTTAGAGAACTATCGCATTTATATAACGCTGCTCCGGGAGATCCAGATATTTTATATCAAAAGGCATAAGATTACGGGAATCGCAAGTTCCGCTAAACCCAGTTGTAGGTTATTTTTTAAGTTAACTAATGTCCTAGCCAGAAGCTAATAGCTTTTTAGGAGATTCCTTCATTTCCTTAGAAAAAACAATATACGATAAGAAGTAGTCAATGGTATTCTTTGCATGGCGAAAATAAGGAAATATCTCATGAATCGCCTAATGACAATCCTTCATTGTTACTCCCGTCAAGCTCCTGAAGGCCTTCGGTAGATCGGGGGCATCCAAAATCCAGTCCTGGTATTGTGCCTCAGCTTGATCGAGAACTGATCTAGAGGACGAAGGAGTGGATAACGGATTTAAACGCCAGAAACCCGCAAGCTTCCCGCCTCCTCCATCAAAATCATCTACCACTTCATTAGAAAACATATCAACAGATCCCCCGCCGATAAATCAAGAGGGAGTGTCGACGAAGAAAACTCCACCGCTTTCTCCAAAAACCGTCAATTGGGGGCGCAGACATCAAAATCGAGCTCCCAAAGAAAAGGTTACACGCACAGGGTCATCTCAAATAAGCAAAACTTTGGGGCCTTCAAGGAGAAGTCGATCTTCTAAATTATGGGAGTTGGACTCTTCGGGTAAGCCACGCATGGCTGAGGCTGGTGCGAACGGGAAGATAAAATCAGAGAGATTCGAGCTGAGATCGTTGGGAGTTCCTGAGACCAAGACCGTAATTCTGGCAGGCTTGGGCACAGCGGCGTGGTCATGCAGGAGTACTATCCCTTTGACTGGATACATTTAAGATGGAGTCTTTGATCGTTGGCAGGAGGGCCTTTTCTAAGGCCATCCCACAAACCGCCCCTCCAGAAGGACTGGCCCCAAACGTGAGGCATCTCACGAATTGGGAGTAGGTTTATTACAAACTGCCCTCCGAAAGGACTGGCCCCAAACGTGAGAAATACTATTCTCACGAATTGGGAGCAGGTTTGTGACAAGCTGCCCTCCGAAAGGACTGGCC
>NW_020209312.1:9617-17923 GCF_003025095.1 Trichoderma harzianum CBS 226.95
CACGAATTGGGAGCAGGTTTGTGACAAGCTGCCCTCCGAAAGGACTGGCCCCAAACGTGAGAAATACTATTCTCACGAATTGGGAGCAGGTTTGTTGGCTCTATGAATGGGCGCCTCTGACGAGCGCCACCTTACATTACCACTATATCCGGACCAACTTATCCTTCGAATTCAAATAGTCTCATTAGCATGGTTGTTATCGGCGTGGTTCACGGCAGCGTCCTTCATCCCAACAGTGTCCGGTGTAGCGTCTTGGTGTAAGGAACATAACAACGCGTACTATCTACAGTCTGTTAAACGCTCCTATCAGGTGTCTTTCCCTAGAAGAGTATGTAAATGCAATATAGATTCTATTAGCTGAACTTTAAGGTACCGATAAGAGCTATCTAGAGATATAAAAAGTAGGGAATAAGCCTAAGGCTTCGCTTAGTGTAGCCATAGCTTTAGGCCTTCGGCATATGCTTATCCTGTTATTCCGCATTAGGCCATATGCATAGCTTAATAAAATGTAAGGGGGTTATAGCCTATGCATAAAGAAAGGCAAGGGGCATAGCTTTAATTTTTTTTTTCTTAAATAAATAAGCCTTATTATACTTAGCCTTATATATTATACTTTACTACTACTAGGCCCTATATTATATAGCCTTACCTTACTACAGTCTTCTTTATTAAATATATATTATACACATAGTTAAGATTATAGTTATAGTTTTTATGTAACAGTCTGGTTGTTACGTTCCGAACGCCTTATGGTCGCCTGATCGGTACGTACCTGGATTAACTACGGACCGATCTGCCAATAAGGAACGAGTCGACGCAAGTCGCTCGTCGACCTTCAGCGACCTACGGTTGAAGTCGACACAAGTCGATCGTCGACCTCAGTCGACTTAACGATATCGACTGGATATATAAGATTCAGTTACTATACTCCTTAGATAGCTTAGATAGCCAGTCGTTAATATAGTAATAAGATTGATTATTGTATTCAACCTACTAGCTACCTGATAAGATTGCCTATTTGCACCCTACCGCCTCTGTTAATATAAACTACGAATAGTTTATTACCTTGAGAAACTACCCTATACTACCTGGTATAGACCGGTTCGTCATACGTTAACGAGTCTTGTTCAGATCGGTACTGTGCACCATTTGGGCAATAGAAAGCACTATGGCTCCTTAACCAACCCCTGAATCTGCTATCACTCTCAAAAGCCTTGCAGCAGCCTTAAAGGAACTTCAAGAGCAGAATGACCAACTGAAGGATGACCTGAAGTTGGCTCAGGATGCTAAAGCTGCCAAAATGATCAAGCTCAAGCAACTAGGACCCTTTGTTGGAAAGGCTGGTACCTTACAGACCTTTCTCAGTCAACCCAAGGTCTACCACACTGTCAACAGCGGACAGTTCCTGACCGTTGAAAGCAAGATCCTTCACGCTTCCAGTTATATAGAAGGAGCTGCCCTTAACTAGTTTGAACCCATTGCAAGAGACTATGTTGGAACAACAGATATATTTCGCAATAGCAAGACCAACCACATCTTCTCGGACTATGTAAACTTCGAAATTACACTCCAGTCAGTCTTCGGAACAATTGATGAAGAACGGGTTGCCGAGCAAAAACTCAGGGAAATTCATCAAAAAGGAGCTGCATCTGAGTATGTTTCTCAGTTCATGCAGATCTCCTCGAAGCTCGAATAGGGACACGAACCCTTAATAGGATACTTCTATAAAGGATTAAAGGAAGAAGTAAAGGACGAACTATACAAAATCAATCATCCCGATACTCTCCAGGAATACATAAACGAAGCTGTCAAAATCGACGACCGACAGTATAAGCGCCAAAAGGAGCGTAAGGGAAAGTCGCAACTTTTCCCTCTACGCTACTACAAGGCCAACCAGGGCAAAAAACGACATAAAGAAATCGCTCATGCCCATAGAACAAACCCTGGACGGATGGATCTCGACGCCATCACCAAGGGCAAGAAGTTCCTCTGCTACAACTGTGGCAAGGAGGGACACATGGCTCGGAATTGTCGATCTAAGAAAATCGACAAACCTCAGGAACGACCTAGACAAACAGTCAATGCCATCTACAGGTTCGAGCAACCGTTAAACCAAGAATACGGCAATAATAGGATCTCTGACTCGGACATAGCTCAAGTTATGGAGAAACTTGAACTTGATGAACTAACACAAGCTCTAGTGGAGAAACCTACCTTAAGGAAGTCGACAGCCCTAAGGACGTAGCGCCAGTATACAACGCTATGCCCCCATCGGAAACCGCTGACACTATTGCAATCGATACCGCACCCCTGCTATGGGACATCCCTAAGGCACAGCAGCGTGTGCAAATTCGCGCAATATCGCTCACGGATCCAACCCGAATTGACACCCTTGAGGTATCCCGACCTGTGGTCAGGATTCTCAGAAAATACAACCTTGAAACACGACAACAGCTCGTAGATTGGGAAGAGGCACAATGCGACACCTGCTTCACCAAAGAATGTGGTTACCAGAACCCTGACTCGTGCACTGAGTTCTATTGCAGAACTCACATAGTTAACAAGATAGCAGACTGGCACGCCTGCTCGTGCGATTTCCTAGATTTTGGAAACTGCGATCATGGCGAAGAATGCCGACGCCACTGCAACGAATACCACCATAACGCCTGGATTAAGAAAAAACTCCAGAAGTCCGGCTATAACTTCCGAACCCACACGGGAAAAGGAAGCATAAAAGACGTCAAGAAGTACCATAGGTACAACTTCATAAGCATGCCCGTCAGTGGATGCCACTGGTGTAAAGTATACAACAAGAACCCCCAAGTGCTATGGACATCGGACGTAGGCTGCACTTCGTTCGTGGCAATAGGCTTCGCGGGAGAAAGGAGGACGCAGATACGATTAATATCTGGTACCTGGATCCGGACGTTTCCGTTACTAACCTTACGACCAACCAGATAGTATATAGTATATAGCCGATACTTATTAGGGATACGTAGGAGGAGACAATCTTTAAAGGGCCGATGGTTATTATTGTAAAGGAAGGTAGTGTTTTTAATCCGCGGTATATAAAAGACGTAATACTAATAGCTTACTAAGACGCTATTAACTTTTTAGGCTATTATATTAAGACTAATAGTAGTATAATAGACGGGATTAAGGCGGAGATAATACTTATATAGTAAGTAATAGTAGAAAGTAGGGCTAGTAAAATAATAGGGTAGCGGATTAACTATAGGTATAATTAAGTAATACAGGGCTTAGGTAATATAATATTAGTTATAGTTTTATAGGTATATTTGCTTTTTTAACTTAAAGGCGATAATTTACTAAATATACCTAAGGTACTAGGGTTTAAGTAGGTTATAAAAGTATATAACTGCAGTAGTAAAGATAAGGCTAAGCTTAAAAATAAAATAGCGTAACTTCTTTTACTTTAGGCTATAGTAAAAGATAGGAAATAGGAGGGTATATATAGTTAAATAAATAGCTTAGTAATTAAAAGTATTTTATTAGTAGTAAGGTAAGGGAAAGAGGAAATTAAAAGTAAAGTAATAAAAGGGATTTGTAAATTAATCTAGGATATTATTATTCCTTTTATAATAGAAGAGCAGGTACTGTAACTAGATAGTAGGAGGGAGATTATAAATGCGGTTAAGGTAAAGGGAAAAAATAGGTTATTATTTAATGTAATAGAAGCTTAAGTATTAGGCTGGAGTTATAAAGGATAAATATAAGTAGCTAGGTTATATAGAGTAAAGGTAGTAAATTTATATTTTTAAGTAGTTTACTATATATTTTCGCTAGCTTTTTTTCTTAAAAGCTTTAGTATATAGTTAAAATCTTTGAAATTAGTAGCTTTAAAAAGTTATTTATTTAGATAATAAAGAAGTATCTTTATCCTCAATACTTTAGCAGGTCTCTGTTATCCTTACCTATACAGTTCTCTATTTTAAAAGATATAATCTGAAAAGCATCTTGGATTACCTTAACGAGCTAAGGCCAGCCTCTAATCTCAGGGTTAGCATTCTCATAATGCTGTGCGAGAGCGTTAAACGTGAAGTCAGGCGATGCGGACCACGCATATATGCCGTTCCCAAGCCCATCCGACAACGGCTATACGGGATCAAAGAAGGAAAAAGTAACCTAATACCTCGTAGTTAATGTTTATATTATCTTTAGTAGAGTTAATTTTCTTACCCTACTCTGCTAAAGGTAGAGTTAATTTATTTAATAAAGGTAAAGTTTATTTAATATTAGATAATTAAATTATATTAAAGTACCTAATATAATTATAGTTCCTGGCTTAGTAATTTATAAATATATAGGATCTTATATACCTTTGGATTACCTCCTGGCTTATTCTCTTGCCTACTATTATAATATACTACGGCTTTTTACTAAAATAAAATAATATTATATTAGTTATTATAAATTTATTAAGCTGTATTATAATAAGCCTAGTTGCCTTTTAGACGTAGATAGTTACCTAGTATAATTTATAAAAACCTTTAATTATTTATATAAATATTATATATATAAATAGCTAAAAAATAAGTTTTATTATTATATAAATTATAAAATAAATTAAGTAATTAAAGGGCCTTTAGTTTCTTTTTTAAGGTTATATTAAAAAATAGCTATTATTAAGCTATATCTACAGACTTATTTTTTATAAAAGAGTTTAGTATAATAAAGAGATTACTTTAAGTAAAAAAGATAATTTAGTTTATAAATATATTATATATATATAAGTTAAGCTTTTATAAATATATACTATAATAAATATTAAAGTTACTTAGTAAAAATATACTATACTTTAAATATTTAAGCTTTATAAGTAAATGCTTATTAGTAATATACTTTTTATTATAGGAAAATACTATTATTTATATAAGAAATTATTAGTAGTTATTTTATATACCTTTATGTAATAAACCAGGTCCTATAGATTAGTATAGGTTAGCTGTTTCCAAGGGACAAACCTTAGAGTGGTTCTATAGTTTATATTAGCAAAGCAATTAGGTCAGTAATAGGTAATCTTATTACCAGCTAGTAATATAAATAAAAATAAATATCTATATTCTAATTTAATTATATTATAAATGCTATAATAATAATTAGCTATTTAAGGATTTTAATAAATAATATAAAGTAAACTTATATATTTAGTTAACCTAGACTAAATTAATATATAGAATATTAATCCTTCCCTAGATTAATAAATAGTTTATTAATCTACTGTTAAATTAAGAAGTTATATTTTAATCCTTCCTTAATTAGTTAAAGGATTAAAGTTAATCTAGTTTAGGCTAACCTATTAGTCTATTATTATAACCTTAAGAGTTAGGTTATAATATAATATCCCTTTTTTATTAATTTTATTTTTAAAACCTTACTGTATTTAGTATAAGTAGCTACTTCCTTTATTTTCGTTAATATTTTTATTTTTCTATTATATTTATATATTTTTATTAATTATTATATTAAGTATTTATAAAAACTCTTATCTTAAGATAAAGTATTATAATACTTTTTTAAAAATTATTTTATTTTATTTTATTAAAATAAAAAACTATATATATTATTTTAATAAAAAAAAGTAAAGCTTTTTAAAATATTAAATATCTAAAGAAGATTTTACTTATTATACTAAATATATAAAGGATAATAAATCCTTATATAATATATATTTATTATTATTAGCTTAACTTTAAAAAATTACTTTATTTTATACTTAGTATAAAAATACTTTTAAAAAAGCTAAAGAAAAACGTAAAATAGTTAATATAAAGATTAAATATCTTTATAAATAAAAACGTCTATAGCTAAAGAAGATAACGTATATAATTACGTAGGGTATTAATAATTTAAAGAAGTTAAATAAGGTTAAATATAAGAAAGCGGAGACTGCTTATTAAGCTACTATAGTATAATTAGTAAAAGGTTTTTTTAAAGTTATCCCTGCTTCTTTAAAATTAGTAAATTATTTAAAGATATTAATAATAGATCCTAAGCTAGCGTAATCCATAGGTTTTAATAAAGTTTTTCTACTAGTGCTATTAAGTTTTTAAAATACTTAATAAATTTTTATATTTTTTTTTTTTTTTCCTTTTTCCTATTATACTTTATAATATTATTTACTATCTTCTTTTATTTTTATTATATTAATATCTTTTACTTTATATTCTTCTTTTTCTCCTTTAATAATAATTTTATTTTAAATAAACTTTTTAGTTTCCTTATTAATTTATACTTTTTTTAATAAGGAAATATAAAATATTAAATATATATATTTTCCTTATTTTTTTTATTATTTTAAAAGTTTAAGTTTATAATTTATTTTTTTAATTTTTTTTTAAAATTTTATAAAATTTAAGTTTTTTAAAATTAAGTTTATTACTTAGCTTATTTATTTTAATATTTACTTATTTATTTCCTTATATATATTAGTAAAACTAAACTATATCCTTTTCCTAAAGGGTTAGTTTTTTAATTTTATTTTTATTTATATATTTAATTATCTTTTATTAAATAAATTTAAGTTATTATTATAGTTTATTATATAATTTAATTATATCTTTTACCTTTATTATAGCTTTTTTAATATCTTCCCCTTACTTTTATAATTAATAAACTTTAGGTTTAAATCTATAGTTTAAGAAGAATAGTAATTTCCTAATTAATTTTAATTTTATGCTATTATAAGTAAGTTATATAATAAGGAGGAGTTTTACTTAGTTATTTTACTTAAAATTAATATAGTAGTATAAATAAGTTTTAATTATTTAGTTAATCTTTTTTATTTATTTATTTATTTATAAGTAGTAGGCTATACTAGCTTTATAATTTATTTTTAGCTTAGTTATAAATATTTTTTAAAATTTAAATAAAAATATATTTCCCTTATTAAAGATTATATTTTTTAGTAATTTATAGTTATTTATAATATATTTTATTATTATATAAGTTAGTTCTTTTATATTACTAGCTTCCTTAAATAATATAAAGTAGGTTATTTTTATAAGTTTATTAACTATTATAAAAATACTATTATAAAATACCTTTATAACTAATTCTTTTAAAAAAAAGTAGCTTAGTAATTAAGTTAAATAAGATTAATTTCTATAGTTTTTATAGTATAAGTAATAGTTATAGTTATTTATATAGCTTATATTTAGAGCTTTTAGCTTATTTATATATTATATATTCTTATATAACCTTTTATACCTATGTTTTAATACCCTTAAATTTAAAATATTATTTAACTTACTATATAGTTTTTTTAATTTTATAATATTTATTAAGCTTATATATATAAACTAATTTTACTACTTTACTCCGTAAGTCTTTTAGTACCTAAATAAGTTTATTTAGTATTAGGTATTTAATATTTATAAAAATACTTTTTAAATATTATTTATTTTCCTAGTTTTTAATATATTTTTTTATATTATTAATAATTAAGTTATCTATCTTAATTTAATATAAGGTATTAATTAATTAAATAACTAAGTTTTTATATTAGTTTTCTTTTAGTATTTATACTTTAACTTTTAGAAGTTTTTAAAAGTAGTTTAGGTATTTACTAAGTATATTAGTATATTTATTATTTAATTTATTATAGTATTTAATAATAAGCTTAAATTTAAAAAATTACTTATAGTACTTAACTTATTTATAAAATAGTTTTTATATTATTATAAAGTAAGTAATATTTTAGTAATTTATAAAGATTATTATTAAAAATTAGCTTTTTTTATAGTAATATTTTTAATATTACTTACTAAGTACTTAGTATATAGCTATAAACTTTTTATTATAAATAAGATATTTAAGTTCTAGTTTATTTAATTTTTTAGAAAAGTAAGTAATAGGCTTAAGTTTCCTTTTTTTATTTAGTTAGCTAAGTATTTCTTTAATTATATAGTCTAAGGTATTAGTTTTAATTATAATAGGTTTATTTAAGTTAAATATTATAAATACTAGTATACTTATAAAAGCTTATTTAAGGTATTTAAAGGTAACTAAAATATCTTATATAAGTTTAAATTTAATATTTCTTTTTATTAAGTTTATAAATAGTATAATAATTCTTAAAAAGTCCTTAATAAAGTATTAGTAGTAATTAATAAATCTTAAAAAGCTTTATATTTACTTAACGTTTTATAGCAGTTTTTAATTATTAATTACTTTAAGTTTTTTAAGGTTTATTTAAACTTTACCTAGGGTAATAATATATTTTAAAAATATAACCTTTTATATATAAAAGTTATATTTCTTAGGTTCTACTAGGAGTTTATTAT
>NW_020209313.1:0-17784 GCF_003025095.1 Trichoderma harzianum CBS 226.95
ACCACCGGACCGAGTCCTGGGGGGCTATGATCTTTCCTCTGAAGTCCACTCCCTCGTCGTGTGCTTGGGTTCTGGTCCTGTAGAAGTGTATGAGTTCGGCCTTGTCCGGGTCGAAGGAGACCGCGTTCCTGTCACCCCAGTTTAGGGTGTCTTCCAATTCCCACTGGAGCTTCTGGGCGGTTTCTTTGGTGTCGGCCCCCACTGCCATNATGCCAATGTCGTCCGCGTACCCGAAGCGGGTGTTGGGGTCATTGAGCTTCAGGCTGGGGGAAAAATAGAGCATGGAGACGATGGGGGAGATGGGGGACCCCTGTGGGGCTCCGCATTCCAGCTCCGTCTCCGGGAGGGTGGTCCCGTATCCGTTTCGAACAAGAGCCTTGCGGTCGCTCATGAAGGAGTCGACCCATTTCACAAAGAGGGGGGGCCAACCTTGTTCCCTGAGTCTGTACACCAGGCGGTTGCGCATGACGATGTCGAACGCGCCGGAGATATCGAGTGTAAGGAGGGAGATGACGAGACCCTGGGCCAGGGCGACTTCGGCGTCGTGTAGCAAGCAGGCGACCAGGTCTGTCGCGGACCTTTTTGGGAGAGCCCCGAAATATTGTTCTGGCAGTATTTTGTGTTCCATCGCTAGGAGGGAGACTCTTCTAGCTAGGAGTCTCTCGAGGCCTTTGCCTATACAGGAGAGCAGGGAGATGGGTCTATAGCCTTTGTGCGTAGTGTACGCCTTCTCCGGCTTCCCAGGTTTGGGGATGATGGTGATCTCCGCGCTCCGGAAGGGGAGTGGGTGGTGTCCTATCATCAGGCATCCGCGGAAAAGGTTGGTTACGTACTCGCCGATGGCAGGCCAGGCGAGCTGTAGAAGGGCGACTGATATGCCGTCTGCGCCGGGCGCGGTGTTTCCTGACCCCGTTGTGGCTTTCTTGGCCTCCGGCTCCGACACTGTTTGGTCCCAGTGGATGTTCTTGTTGACGGGAAAGTCCTCTTCCCATGGGTCTGAGATGTCCTCCTCTGTTGTCTTTCGCTTGAGAAGTTTGTCTCTGAGGAAAGTCGCTCTCTCCGTGGGGTCTGAGATGCTTTTGTCCCCGTCTATCAGGGGGGGCGGTTGAAAGCGGTCCGTCGCCTTGCGCCACTTGGCCACTGACCAAATGTTCCTAGTGGCGCTGGCTTCCGCTATGATCTCGTCCCAGTGNGCTCGCTTGCTGCGGCGTATGGAGTCTCTGAGGGTCTTACGGGCTCCCTCTTGGGCGGGGGAGCCGTCTGCCGCTTCTTTGTAGGCCTTGTGGGCTGCTTTGCACTTTTCCGACCACCATGGTGCACTGTGGCCGTTCTGGTGTCTGGTCTTGCCGGCCCCCTCTATGGCTTGTTTGAAGAGGTCCTGCAGGGCCTTGGCGCATTCGTCAAGGTTGGTTTCTGACGGTGTGGTCAGGTCGACCGTGGGGAGGGTCCAAGCGAAGGAGCGCATGAGTTGGCCGAAGTCTTCCCAGCATTCCAACGGGACGTATTTTTTCCCTGCCCCCGGGGTTGTCCTGAGGGGCTCGGGCAGGTTCGTGATCACTGTGTAGTGGTCCGACCCTGTGTTGAGGGAGTGTTCGACCCTGGTTGACGCAGGGCAGTTTGTGAAGACCAGGTCGATGCACTTTCCCGAGTGTCGGGTGGGCGTGTCTATTAGAGCTGGGAGGAGATCGTGCTTCTCCGCCCATTCCGCGATTTTGTTGCCTGCCGGGTCCGCGCCCCTGCCCGGTTCCCAAAGTTGGTGTGAGGCGTTGAAGTCGCCTGCGATGATTGAGCGGGGGGGGGGAGGGCCCCATTTAGTGAGGGTCTCTGTGGCTGAGTCTGCCGAAGCCCTTCGGTAGACGTTGACGATGGTGTAACCGCATACCTCTATCCAACATACGCATCCGTCCTCCAGGCCTGGGGGAGAGAGTTGTTTGCTGGGGAGGTTCGGAGAGATTCTAACGAATGTGAGAACTGAGGGTCTGGCGTCCCTCCAGCTGTTCAGGGGGTTGTATGCTTGATATCCAGGATGATTCTTGGTTTGCCTTCTGTTCGACACCCTGTCCCATTGGGCGTAGGGTTCCTGGATCAGCACAATGTCGTAGCCACCTTCCCATGCCAGCGATAGGGCGATGTCCTGGTATGGACCGCTCCTCCCGACGTTGGCTTGGAAGATTTTGAGGCCAGTGTTTCTTCGGCGGCTGCGACGGGGCCTATCGTTCATAGGCTCGCATCGAGGGGTCCGTCAGTTCCGGGGGGAGCGTCAAGCATGTTTTCGTCCCCTTCTGTCTCTACGTCCTCCTCCTCGCTGTCCGGGCCGGCCACGTGGACTGCCGACCTGGCGGGGGAGGCTCCCTCGTGGGGGTCCTCCTCGTCCGGGTCGACTTCGACTATGACCTTCTTGGCCGGGGCCTGAGGGGGGAAGGGTGGCGCCGAGCTGGATATTGGCAGCCGTATGCGGGGGCCCGTTCGGGTTTCCGGGTTAGACGTTTTCTCGGCATTGGGGGCCGGGGCGGGGGCAGGCTTGGGTTTGGGTGGGTTGGCTTTGTTGTATTCCTGCTGGCCCAATTCCCGGATTGCCTGGAGTTGGGCCCGGGTTGTGTGCACTTTTTCCCCGTTCCTGACCGCCGGTCTAGCAGGGCATTTTAGGGAGTCTGCCGTGTGAGGGCCATTGCAGTTGGCGCACTGCGGGGGGGACGGGCAGTCTGCCATGTTGTCGGTGTGCCTGTATGACGGCCTGCCGCATTTAAGGCACCTTTCTGTTCTGGTGCAGTTCCGGGGATTGTGGAAACCGAGGCACCGTTGGCACTGAGTGACCCGGGGCTGCTGCACCCGGACTTCCGCCGGGTGGGAGATATTGAATAGTCTGAAGCCGGGTTTGACGTTCTCCTTGAACGAGATGAAGTAGCCGCAGGTGTCAAGAGATTCCCCGAAGGGGGCCTTGCGGCAGGCCACTGGTGGGTTCTTGGCCCCAGCCCTGGCGCGCGCCTCCTCGGGGATTAGCGCGTCCGTGGGGTGGGTCCCGCTCATGTCAGTATAAGTTTTCGGCACGCCACGCACGAGGAAGATCTTCCATGTGCATGCTTCTTCGATTTTTAGGTCGTTGCTCTCTGCGGCTGGCTTGAGAGCGATGATTTTGTTCTTGGTGTTTTGATCCTTTGCCCGGAGGGCGAAACCCGATCGGACCTCCTGGAAGTAGGTAATGTCTTCGACGTTGAGTTTCATGAGGCTGATCAGTTCCTGTTTAGCCCCGATGGCCGTCATCTTCCTCCAGACATGGTCTGGCGGGACCCGGATGAAGATGCGGTCATCGGGCTTTTGGTTGCCCGATGTGATTTTGTCTTTGTTCTGTTTTCTGTCAGCGGGGGCCGGCCCCTCGCTGCTGGGAGCAGGATTCTTCTGGGTGTTGCTGTCATTTTGCGGCTTTTTGTTGTGAGTGGTGTTCCGCGACGCGACCTGTGCCCACGTGACCTTGGGGGCCTTCTGGCCCACTTTTCCAGTGGCTGCGGGAGGTCCCGTTGTGGTGGGGTTCTTGGGGCCGTTTGATTTGCCTTCCTCGCTGCGAGATGAGTTGGCTGACGCTGTCTCAGATGGTTGGGCAGCTCTTTCCTTGCTGCCCATTTTTTCAGGGTTTTTGGGCCTCCCCTCTGGGTTGATGTGGGAGGTGACGAAGTTTTCGAGTGCGGTGTTCAGGCATGTTCGGACCTGTTCTGCCACCGCTGAGGAGAGTTGGGATGTGTATTGCGCCAGGCAGGAGTCGATAGCCATAGCTATATTCAATACCACGTCTTGTCTGGCCCGTTGTTGGGCGTTGATCTCGTTGATTTGGCTCATGATTTTGTTTTTGGTGAGTGATTTCCCCTCTTTGCTTGGGTCGGTGGCTTCCTTTGCACCGCTGAAAATGGAGGCGATGAGGCCTCTCGAGGCTGTCTGCGCTGCGGTCGATGTCGCCGCTGTGCTTGGTTTTGCTCTGTTGAAGCTGGGTGTGGGCATTTTGTCCATACCGAGGGCTTCTCCGAAGCGCCTTTTCTTCTTGGGGGTGAAGGGGAGGACCATGACCTCTCCCGTGCTTGGGCCTGAGGGGGTCGTCTCCTTCTGAAATTGAAAGACTGTCGCGGGTCCGGGGGCGACGGGGTTCGTTCTGTTCTGGTTATCCGGAGGGTTTGTAGATGTTGCCATCTCTCCAGAGTCCCCAGATGGGACCGTGAAAGTAAAAAACGAGGTCGTTTTGTCTGATAGCTAGTCAAACAGAGTGAGGGTTTTTGGTGGTTAGGCACCCAAAAGGTGGGGTACCTGTAGATGTAGGAGGGAAGCTTGCGGAGTTTCACTAGAAGATGTGTCTGTGGACTCTCGAAGTGCATTAAAAATGATGCTCCTCTCTTTATTAACGAGAGGCGCAATTGGATATAAATTAAGGAAAAAAGGTTAAGAAGTTTACGAGAGTAGATAGATGTAGACGACTGGAGAGAATACCGCAGATTATTAATGTCGTTAGGTATGTGCATAAAATACGGCTAACTAGTGACATCTTATTTTAGGTAAGTCAGGGTAACATAATCTTATGTACGACCACTGATTAAGACAAGCTAGCAGAAGTATATCATCGTCTGGTACATAAGCCGCCTAACCTGGATTTAAGTAATAATTTTGTTCTGTGAAGAATAAAACGTTGGTCATTTAGTTCATTATATAGCAAATTACGGTTCCAGGAAGTCAGGAACTCCTGAGATCAATCGAGCTATAAAAGATAGGAACCCGCTAACGGTCGGCCGAGCTTAAACTCCGCTTGCAGTAGAGAACTCCCTACAACGACCGAAAGCTATTACCCAATAATCACCATCTTTGACTACCCAGATTCTTAATTCTAAACTTGAATGCCTACTGCGACTCGACTCGACGAAAAGATATCTCTTGGCTGGACCTAGCCGGCAAGAATGTGCACCTCTGTGCTGTTCGAGCCAGTCCTACTCTTCTTAATAGCAACGAGGTCAGGGCGTCCGTTACCATTCCAGTCGGTCATCTTAAAGTCAAACGTATTATCTGTGTTGTGGAGTGCAGTTCCTGTCTGCATGATGAATTCTTGAAAATTCGATGCCCCTGAAAGGATGTGCACTTCTGTGCTATTCGAGCCAGTATTACTTTTCTTAATAGCAACAAGGTCTGGACGTCCGTCGCCAGTCCAGTCTGTGACTATAAAGTTAAACGTGTCGTCTGTGTTGTGGAGTGCAGTTCCTGTGTGCAGGATGAATTATTGGAAATCTGAAGCCCCTGAGAGAATATGCACTTCCGTGCTGTTTGAGCTAGTGTTACTCTTCTTAATGGCAACGAGGTCAGGGCGTCTATCGCCATTCCAGTCTGTTATTGCGAAATTGAATATATCGTCTGTGTTATGGAGTGCAGTTCCTGTGTGCAGGATAAATTCTTAGAACTTTGAAGCCCCTGAGAGAATATGCACTTCTGTGCTGTTTGAGCCGGTGCTACTCTTCTTAATGGCAATAAGGTCCGGAGGTCCTCCATCACCATTCTAGTCCGTTATTGTAAAATCGAATGTATTATCTGTATTGTAAAGTGCAGTTCCTGTCTGCAGGATGAATTGTTGAAATCTTGAAGCCCCTGAGAGAATATGCACCTCCGTGCTGTTTGAACCGGTGTTACTCTTTTTAATGGCAATGAGGTCTTGACGTCTATCGCTATTCCAGTCTGTTATTGCGAAATCGAATGTATCGTCTGTGTTGTGGAGTGCAGTACCCGTTTGCAAGATAGGCTCCTGAAAATTCGACACCACTAGCGAGGACCTCGGTCCCGACAGAGTCGCATCCATCTGTTTGACCTGGCCCTTGGTAAACATGGTATAGACTACATCATCTGTGTAGTCTATGTAGTTTATAAAGAGGTCCCCGTTAGGTCCGTTATTACATAAGATATTAGGAAACGTCGGCTTTCCTCTGTTGTATCCAGCTTGGTTCAGCGTGTCTTCGCACTGATCCGAGCCAGTATACATTAGCTTATCATCACCCCATATGTAAAAGCAGTTCAGATAGTGACCGATTTCGTGGGTTGTGGTGCGGCCTAGGTTAAATAGCGCCCTTGCAGTCCCCATGGTCCCGAATGCTGTATGATCGATAACCACACCATCGGTCTCAGGAGGGCCACCTGGAAATTGCGCGTACCCAAGTAATCCTTGACCGAGACTACCTATACCGAGATCACAGACCTATATATTGAGGTAGTGGTCGGTTGGCCATGCATCTATGCCACCCTCTGGGGTAAACTTCATCCTACGATCCGGATCCCCGCGGGGGCCATCTTTATTAAAAGATGTGATTCGTGTAGACGTACGGGTGATGCCTGTCGTTGGATTGCCATGCGGATTTCGCTTCGCGAGAAAGAACCTTATCCCCGCATTCCCCGTCAGCGTCTGAAAGACCGTTGGTATCGTGCTGATGTCGGCGTTAGCTGCGTTAAAATCATCATTAAGGACGGCAATCTGGCTGTCGATTTAAGCATCACTGATGTTCTGCTCTGCATTATTGAAAAGGACATGAACCACAACAGGAATATATGCAACACCTGCCCGCAATGACCCGGTTGTTCGGAGCGCAAGGTTGAACTGTTCGACAGATTGTCGTCGAGATTTATAGCCTGGGTCTGTAGTAAGCAGACTCTGGTGGCACTCGCGAGTTGCACACGGCCGAATTGGTGAAGCTGTTACTTGTGTTTCCATCTTTCTGAATTTGAGCAAGTCAAAAAGGAAGCAATTGCTAATAGAAAGTAGAGAACTATATATCAGGTTGGCCGAGGAATGAATAAGTTTGCTTAGATTCGGACACCTATTTATGGTCTTGCTCATTGCAGAAGACTTGTATAGGCCTAGACTTGCCAAGATAAGCTGAGGAAGTGATGTCGAGAGTGGCGTCTTATGAAACTTTCCACCTGCAACATAGTGGGAAGTTTAAGAAGCTGTTGCAGTTGCAGCTACTTGTGCTAAGCTATTACCGCTGACAGATGGTAGCATTAAATTCAACGAAACTAGATTCAGATTCAACATTGCACAATATTGAAACACGAGTAATGAGTATCTCACTTCATGCTATAAGACACGGGTGCTACTGCTGATATAAATGACACTTAAAGCGGACCATAACCTCTCTACGTAAACTAACTAGCCTGTAATATCACGGAGCAGGCTAATTAACAATTTACTAGGGTTCGGGTGTCGCTTTGAAGCCGCCGTCCACTACCGCTACCGCAGTGATTCTTAATGAAAGTCTGGTAGATCTCATTTCCGGACTAGAAAAACATGCGGAATTTAATTTCGGAAGCTGAAACATAGGGGATGCATGGAGTACTTAGCGAGGACACGCGCAGCAGTTTAGAAATACCGCTGGATATTGGCGGAGGCACTGAAGTCGACAGTTGACCACCTTTTCACACTCGACCTCAATCAGTGCCTCATTTCGATTTAGACGTTCAGCTTCAGCCTGGTTCAACTCTAAGGTGCCGACAGGCGTGTCTCCACTTATTGCATTGGTAATCTAGATTGGCTGAAGAGCGACTGAAGAGCGGCTGTGGAATATAATTTAAATCTTGGCAAACTTTATTCCGAGTGGCATCTCGATCTCATGCTCATTGTCATGGTCTTGTAAATTCTCTGGGAACCATTAATCTCCTGATCCGTATCCGTCTCGTCGTGGAAGTAATATTGACCACCAACCCAGATGGTTGATCGGGCTTCGTCTTCACAGAATAACAGAATAACAGAGGCGGGATAAGTGGAGTGAGCTATTCTTCATTGCTTTGGTCACGCCTAGGGACGAAATGGTTATATGATCGGTCAGACAGGTAGCAAGGTCTTCCGACACCGCTTAATTATGTTCTGAGGATAATTTCACGACTGACATTACCCCACAGCCAATAGAGATTAATCATACGCCGCTTTAATAATGGGGTGCATCTGAGAGCGGACAAGACGTGCACGAATCAGCCACATGGCCATCGCGATGTACTCTCTCTCACCAAAGTCATCCCAGACGGAGAGGTTTCTCTGAGGCCTGCAGGATATACGCGTGGGGGAGGCTAGAAATCAAATGTGCAGGCAAGCAGGAGCAACAAAATCTTATGTACAACCATAAACTGAGATAAGCTGACAAGGGTATAGCAAATGAACAAAAGAAAAGAAAAGCCGAGGAAGAAAAAGAAAACAGTTAAAAGGCGGAAACAAGGGAATGAAATTGCCACTTGTTAAGACTTCGGCCAATATGTTGGTGATTCCTGGGGCCCCACCTACTTACAAGGGGCCTGCGTCTTTATGGTCTATAGCATACACAGTATTATACTCTTTTTGTTTATGCACGCTCCTGTGAAAAGGAGCTCCACCTACATAATTAGCAGCAGCAGATGTAGTTTGCCGTTCCGGCGTCTATTAACATCGATTGTTAGGTAGCTGTGCAATCGCATCCACCGACTCCACTGACAGCGGGCGGGTTAGGCTGTCTGACAGTTGCTGCTCTATGAAAGAGCCAATATCGAGGCTACATGTTCAGTATCTATCCTATTTGTCTTCGGGATGCTAGCTAGGTTAGGCAATAGCACTCTATGTCGTTATCACTGTATTTCTTTAATATGGCTGCTTGTTGGAAAACCCGTTTAAGAATAGTCCCGCTAAAGGCTGAACTTAATTTAATTCAAGTAGCGACCCCGCCTCGCACCTTTGCTTAACCCTACTTGTGAACCTTCTATTAAAGCCTTGGATGTCAGGAGTTATATAACTCGTCTAATTTTCCACGCTGTAGGAATATATAAGACGCCTTCGCAGCAATACGTAAGTTTCAGATAGATGATATGCTAAAAAATAGGAGGTATCCCCACTATGTTACAACAACCGAAACTCTCACCTTGCCGACGCCAGTACACTGTTACGGATTTACTTATCACCCGCGCCCGAGCAACCAACGATCGCCTTTTACTACAACACGATAAGGGCTCGGACTATATAAGAGCTACAAAAGTATTTAACTCATATATCGCTGTATTGCCTCCCGGAAACACCGCAAAGGAGCCGAATCCCTGGATTATTGTGTTGGATATCGGAGACCAGACGACTATCAAGATAGGGCTACGACAGGTGGATTCACTGGGCAATACGATAGTGGTATACTCTGCTGGGCCTCAAATACATACTGACGGCTCATTGGAGGGCTGTTCAAGAAGCTGGTCCATTGCAGTGCAAGGAGGAAGCATCATAGCTGATTAACTGGAACGCCTCGTGGTAAGCGGATCAACAAGATATAGACTCATTAATCAGCTTGGTAAGTCATAAATCCAATTATCAATCGATAGTACTGACTTTTTAGGACTTCTTTGGTAGATTAACTGTATCTTATATTAGCTAAAGGACTTTTTTATGAAGATTGATGAAATACACGAGGTGAAATTGTGGTTAAGGTATCATTGGAGCAAAGAAGGCTCCCCCACTTCCGATATAGTGCCTGTACTGGAGAATGGATTATAGCTCTCTATGGAATAAGCTTAATGGCGTACTGCTGTCGTGGCTCGGTATGTTACTGCAGTGGAGACTTTCTATGGGCGCTTGCTCCTTTTCGTGCACATTACTGGAGGTCAACCTGGTCGGGGCACGGAGCTGCTTTGCATCCAACACTCAAAGAATTGCTCAGGTGGCCGCAGAAACGTGTTTATTGAGAATGAACTAGTCGGCTTCGTCACCTACTATCACAAAGGCTACGCCATAACTGGGACGACAAAGATCATTCACCGGTACCTGCCGAAGGAGGTTGATGAGCTTTTATTATACTACATCTGGCTTATCGTGCCGCTTCTCGACCAATTATCCAAGTTGGCGAAGTTACCAAGCTTCATAAGAGATATAACACCATACGTATAGGGAAAATTCAGGGTGCAGTTCTAAAGGTTAATAAAATCATTCGCATACAGACCGATTTAGAGAATTCTAAGTTTCCTCCACCAACTACAAAGCCAATACCATATCTTGAGCACCGTACTATTATATAAAGAGGATGTTGTACGACTTTGAAGTACGCGCGGGGTTAGGTTAAAGGGTCCGAAGTGGGTTAATTAATACAGGGCCATTATTAAATGAGCAGTCCAGGGCGAGGATCGTTCAACCAGCAATAGATAACATAAGTAAATGTAGCATCCTTTCTAATTCATCGCTATTAATGTACGTTAGCAAAATATAAAATAATAAATAACCAGATATTAAATACTGTTAGATTGGTTGAGGTACAGGGTAAGCGACTGATGCCGCGGGTTGGTAAGTCGAAGCTGCGACCAGCAGAAGAATTACGCAAGCTACGCAAGGGGCTGCTGGATTAAATAAAGGATGTATAGAGCTTTATATGGTTTATATTCAAGAGTAATATTCAGGATTGGGTAGATAGGTGTTCGTCCCCGATGCAGTAAGAGGAGATTAAGCTATATGTAAAATATAACTCAGTCGCGGAGCGGGGATAATAATTAGTAATACGCAGCTTGCTATTTAATAGACTTATCTTAACCAAGGCAGCTGACCGACTTTCATCTTTAAACACTTCAAGGAGAACAGCGCATTTGTAGTGCCCTTTTTTTTCTAAGCAAGAGAGCGGCACAACGAAGCAAGCTACTATAACCAACTGAGAAAGCAATAGTATGCTTAAACGGGCGAATGATAGGCACGAGGAAAATAGCAGGAAGGGAACAACCCTTGCGTCGATTCTATTCCCTAGCAGCTCACCCACAGGCATGTAAGCCGGCGCAAGCTTTAGCACGGCGTCGAGGCAAGAATGCGCGGGGCATGGAAGAGAGGAAACGAGAGGGAGCTCTGACCACCCTCACTATCGTTGGCAATCCTACAGTCCTCATCCATTAAGAGACGCCCCTGCTCTAACGCACCAAGAAATAGCAATCCAGGCGAGTGGTGCGCTCCAAGGCTCGCTGGAGAGTTCACTGATCTATCATAAGATTAATACGCTAATTAGAGAGTAGTCGGAGGGGGACCTGTATGAATGGTATAGACAACGCTCGGATGGGCGGTGGATGTGGCCGGACCCTAGGACCTGGAAGAACTGGAAAGACGTTCAGAGGCATGATCTTGCTGCGAGGGGGCGGATTCAGGAACAGTTGGAACGATGGATCGTTAGCTGTCCGCTCTGTCTTCTTCATAGAGACACCAACTGCAACAGTCACGCCCTGTCGGATTGCCAAAGGCCCGAGAGGGCGTTAGCATGCTCTATTAAGTCTCGTCTCCAGAGTGTGATAGCTAGTATTAAGGAGAGCGGAATTGGAGGTTACGGAGAAGCTCCATGGTGCAGCGGGTGTTGCCTACCCCGATCTCGCTGCCGTCAGTGGAGCAAGAGAGATGGAGAGGGAGAAGAGTATGGAGACGATAAAGAATGGCGCGAGCGGGACGATGGTAAGGTGTGCGGGTTCCCTGGGGTGGTGCTAAGTACGGTATCGGCGATGTTGACATTCCAACTATTTTCGGGGTTGACGCTCCTGCAAATGGTAAAGCAGTGGCGGGAAGACAGCCGGACGCGGTTCAATGGAGAGCTGGGACTGGGCGGGTGGCTCCTATCGCCAATGCTGTGGGAATCGCGGCAGATGATGACGATGGTGCGGGTGTTTCATCAGCTGGATATCGCAGTAGAAGAGACGTGGATTCTGAAGGCGATGGAGCAACGACGGGAGGAGCTGAACGCACTAAGCTTGCAGCATTGGGCTGACAGGGAAGCGATTGATGACTACATGCCGGCTGCGAGAGGGAATTGGCAAAAGAAAATAAGGTCATCAAATGACGAGGGGATGACCAAGATGAGGTTTAAGACAGCAGATGACAAGTGTATTAAGGAGGCCTTGTACTACGATAAATATTGAATGGAGCATGGTTGGGGATATGGATGGGAAGAGTTCTACTGGAATCTTATTCAAAGCCGGATTAAGGAATGGGGCCAAGGGTGGATTTAGTGCCAGCTGTGCAGGGCGTACGAATGGAGCGAGATGTGTTACACGCATGCAGCCGGTGAGTGTACGTCGCGGGACGAGTCTGAGGAGTTCCGGGGGCTTGTGGAGAGGCTATTAAGTGTAAGAGGAAAAGGAAAAAGAGGAGAAAATGGCAGTGAAGACGAAGATAAAGACGAAGCTGAAGACTGGCTTACAAGCGGAGGCACTTGTAAAATGACATGCGGTTTCCCAAGGGCAGTATATATACCAATGCTTGAGGAGGAGATAGTTGCCGGGACTAAAAGTGATGAGTGGGGGGGATGTCGTGGGACAGAGGTGATGATGCAGACAGTGGCGGCGCTATTGGTGATAGGAGGTGGCAGATTAGGGAAGATGGTTGTTGATGAAGTAATGGAGAGATTAAAGGCGAAAGGGAGTAATAAATAGGATTCAGTAATCGAAAAGTGGAAGAGCGGGTAAATAAAGTATAAGGAACTTCTAAAAGAATGGATGGTGGAACAGGTACTAAGTGGCATGCCTCGGATTATAGAGGTTTTTATGCGTCTAACAGGAGGGTTTATTTTGTTAAAAAAGTAAGATATAATAGTTATATTTCCCACCCGTAGTGCTCTAGACGTAAGATTTCCACCAAACGCCTTTATAGGTAGCACTAAACTCTCCAGCAAGGTCGTTTAGTATTATATTATAGCATAAATAGATATTAAGATTATATGAAAATTCGCATTCCATCGGCCGGCGCAGATTTTCCCAACCACCCTGAAGTCCGATTCCCCTAAGTATTACCATCTGAAGAGTGTGTTCGTGGCTACTAAGAAAGTGGAGTAACTCTTGTCGCTTGCTATTTATGCCGCGAAGCGCCAATGAGCGTAATTTACGGAAGCGTAGCAAGGAAAGCCTCCCGAGCATACCGGAAGAACGTGCCGGTTGGTGACAGATTAGCCCGAGATGTTCTAGATTTTCAAAATGACTGAGATATTCCTCGAACCCACTATTTATATCGATATCATCATTATTGGTATAAACGACCAAATATAGGGAAGTAAGTCTTTTGAGATCGAGCTGGAGATTAAAGATTCGCATTAAATATATAATGTCAAGGGGATTGAGACTATCTCTATAGTATAGACATAAGCCGATACATTTTGCATTTTCGAAGCATGGGCCGGGGTCACCAACGCATATGCCCAATCTTACGACATGGCTTGCCGCAGTAGCAGCGGCTATCGTAGCATCGAGAGCCTGTCTCACGAAGTCTTTCCTCTTATACGTTGATAGGATATCGGCACCACCTTGAGGTTCCAACGCCATTCCGTTGGTCAACGCCCGTGTACCCCGAGGTATCTTATTATTGGCGTCTGTGAGAATGATTGACTTGCAACGTGTAAGTCCCTTCACCGCATCCCGCAACTTCTCCATGGCACGTCCCGAGGAAATAAAGCATTCCTGATCCCTTTGAAGTCTGTAATAACTTTTTTTATGTTGAGGCGCCAGGATCGGAGGATGGTGTTGAGGGAAGTGAGCCGTGCTGATCGCGAGAGAACGTACGTAATATTTCTACCTTTTATGTTGTGTGATGGCGATGAGGTTTTGTAGACTGGGCTCTGCTAGCATGACGCGACGATTTGCAAGTCTACTACCGAATACGTCGAGACTCGCTAAATAGATCGCCTTGCATGTCCTGCGAAAGCTGTTAAAGTCGTCAACAGAGCATGTCTGCGCTATCAGGCGAATAATTTCTACAGGGGTCTCTAATAAGAGCGACATTAGGTGCGATTGTGATGACGCGTATTTCGGCCAGGACAAAATGAAGAAGTAAGTATTTATCAACCCCCAGATGTTACAGCACAACCCAGCCTCTTATAAACTAAGGAGAGTATGTACCCCTGGTATACATAGTCAAAGGTATAGGAGGATAAAAAGTGTGCAGCCTGGGGGATGTCCTAAGGTACGCGGACGAAAAGTCTACTTTAGCGGATTACGGTGTTCGCTTGGTACAGCAGCAGAGCGCTAAAATAAAGAAACACAACTGGCGCATGGTTTCGTACTATTGACTGCAATAGGAGCCAATCAGAAAATCTGCCCTCGTCTAAGCTAGAAGATTAGGGCGGGGTCAGCCACCTCTCTTATGACCCAGACTTTCCTTGATGCATATATGCATGGTAAAGTACAGGCAGCACGATTGAGGTATAATAAAATCATGGGGGTGTACTCTATAGAAGCTGACCACTTAGATAAAGCGCCCTTGTACAATGGTAGGCAGCGGGAAGAGGCAGCGGATCAGGCAAAAGTTCCTTCTTTTACTTTGGATAAAGCACCCTTGGATTTATAGTACTGGGCAACAACAAGAGTCGGCGAATCAGGAAAATAGCCCTTCTTTGAAGGTCTAAGCGATAGTGGCGTGACTTATAAATAACGTTGCGTCTTTTTTTACGCCTTGATCCTTCTTTAAACCTAATGATATGCCGGGAGCTCAGCCGTCCGTGGAACCCACTTTGTAGTCTGCATCTACTGCATGGAGTGTATATGTACTGTAAGGTGTCGATGATAAGGCGAGAGAATGCTACGATTTCGTTATTGTTATTATCCTTTAGGCAAAGGCTAGCAATGCATGTATAGTAGCTGGTATCAGAATCCTCGTATTCTTTTTTCTTCTGTTTTTCCTTCTGCGCCGGCCAAACTTTCAGAGGTGCCGGTGCCGTAGCGTCCTATTGCTTGTAGACGCCGCATGTGCGTAGATATAACACACCGTCCAGATGTAATATTACGAGTATAACGTATGGTGGAAATCCGCCTGGTCACATTATTAGCTACAGTAGCACTAATTAGTATGCAGGAATGTCTTTCGGCTAAGCTACAGTAGCTCGGAGACTTCGTCACAACTCGAGGCCCTCAACTAATCAATATAACATTAATCTAATAGAATAACGACCTGATAAAACTGAATAAGGCTTTGGTCTATAGTGCCTATCTAGCTACTTATATAATAACAATAGTCTACCGATCATTTAAAGAACAATAAAAAGTTCATAGCTCAGCCTTCTGTTCATCGCTACAATATATACATACTAATAATACAGTAATTACACTGTGTATACCTGAACCTTTTTTTATATAGCCTATATTCTAAAATAGAGTATATATAACATTTACCTAATTCAGACATTTATATAGACGTAGATGAATATAATCTTTAATAGTAGCTGGATATTTATAAATAATATTACGTAGCGGAGTTAAATAAGTATACTAAAGCCTTTAGATTAAATAAGCAATCAGCTGCTATAGTTAACTATAATATCTCTATTATAATATAATTATAAATAGCTTAAAAGTACCTTAAAAGATAAAAATATAAAGCAGGTTTAATAATTAAGAGACATTATAACGTTACTTTACATATACTATAGCACTAGTTAATACCCCTACATTTATACATCAGCAGCTTCTCTTAAAGCTCTTATATAATAGTAAGCGTCTAAGAGGCTGTGAATTAGAAAATAAGCCTTATTATACTTAAATAATACGCTTATATACCTTCTTAATAATAAACGTTAACGAAAGTTAGTAAATTAGGAAAATAACCCTTACTTATTAACCACCCGTAGGACCTACGTTATAGCTTATATTTACTATATAGAGTATGTAAGGTGCTAATAATAAAGCAAGACTAACTACATTTATCTTCCTAATAGCGCTTTAAACTGTAAATATATTATTTAACGGACATAGAGAATTCAAAGGTCCTCTTATAGTTATTGTTCTTAGGCGAATGCTATCCATACATGTAGCTGGCCAGCAGATATTGGTATATTGATACACTATATTAATATCAACTTTGCTATATTGCTATATCGCTTAATATTATATGTAATATCAAGCGAAGTTAATATCAACATAAGGATATCTTCTGATTGGCTAATTAGATCTTATTAATAAAATAGATGTTAAAATTCTCTGCTTCAAGGGCAGATCTCTGCAGCCATTCTATCTCATAACATAATATCTCATTTTATTCAAATTATTTCTCTTTTTTACGCTATGGCATTATCTCAACAAGATATCGATAATACACAGCCGTTTACGGTAAACACCATCTCGGAATTGGCGTTGTATAGAAGATGGTGGGGTTATGCTGGTCCAGCCGGAGTACTTGCTGTCGTTTTAGTTAATGGGACTTGAATATTAGATTAATGGGAAGGATTAAACTGCTCGTTCGCTATTAGAGCTTTAACGACTATTTGACAATTACTTAAGAGATATAGTTGATGAGAGCGACGAGAGCTTTAGTGCTAAATTTGAGCTGATTTACACTATTGGGCTTTATGTGACGAACCGGGTCCTATAGGCACTATAGGTTAGCTGTTTCTAAGGGACAAACCTTAGAGTGGTTTTATGGTTTATGTTAGCGAAGCGATTAGGTCGGTAATAGGTAATCTTATTACCAGCTAGTAATATAAATAAGAGTAGATATTTATATTCTAATTTAATTATATTATAAACGCTGTAATAATAACTAGCTATTTAAGTATTTTTAATAAGTAATATAAAGTAAACTTATATACTTAGTTAGCTAGGCTGGATTATTAGTAAGTATAAATAATCTTATTATAGATTATCTTAGAGTTTTAATAATTTATTAATAGATCGTTAGATTATTATAATAATCTAATAATCCGTTTTTAATTAATTAATTAATCTGTTGTTTATTTAAAACTAACTACCTTATAAGCTTATTATTATAATTATAAAAGCTAGGTTATAATATAATATCCTTTTTTTATTAGTTTTATCTTTAAGACTTTACTATAAGTAATATATTCCTTATATATCTATAGGTAGGTACTCTTTATTTTATTTTTATTATTTTTATTTAGCTAACTTACTTAACTATAATAAATTATATTACTAAAAGTTTTTATTTAAAAATACAAAAGCAGAAGAGTTTCTTTAAGTTTATTTTAAGAGGTATTAAAAAAATAAATAAGTACTATTCCTTTTATATTTTAAAAAAGTTTAATAAGTACTTACTATCTTTAAATAATTTTTTATAATACTTAAATTATATATAACTTAATAAATTATATTATAATATAAGGGGTCTGATTATTAATTAATTAAATTAGGTATCCGCTTAATATTTTTAATTAAAAAATAAGCTTAAATTTACTAAAAATACCTTAGCTAAATTAGTTATAAAGGTTTTTTAATTATAAAAATAAAAAAAGATTTAGTATAAGTAAATATATTATACTATTACATAAGGTATTACTAATTTAAATAAATTAAATAAGGTTAAATATAAGGAAGCAGAGGCTGCTTATTAGGCTATAATATTATTACCTAATTTAACTAATTCTGTAATTACGGGTTCTGTAGTTAATACTGTTAATTAGGATACTTTTAACTTTTTTTTACTAAACTTAGACTTTAGTAAAAGTTATTTATAAAGTCTTTTAAGTACTTAAGGTTTTTAATAATTTACTATAATTTTTCTATTTTATTATAGCTTTTTTATTTTACTAAGTATTTAGTTTATTAAGTATTTTTATTAAATCTTATTATTTTAAACTTCTTAATTTTATATTTAAGTTCTTTACCTTAAATAATAATTTTATTTTATATAACTTTATTTATTTCTTTATTTATTAATACTTTTTCTAATAGTAAAATATAAAAATTTAAATATATAATTCTTTTTTATTTCCCTAGGGTAAGTAGAAGATTTATTTTATAATTAATAAGTCTAATTTTCTTTATAACTTTATAAAGTTTAAGTTTTTTAAAATTAAGTTTATTACTTAGCTTATTTAT
>NW_020209314.1:0-15744 GCF_003025095.1 Trichoderma harzianum CBS 226.95
TTTATAATTTTATATAATAAATTAAAACTATATTTTAATATTTTTTATAAAGCAGCTACTTATAAAAATAACTTTATTTTTATTATTTTTTAAAGTATAAGGGAAGTATTTAAAATAAGTTATAAATTTTAAAAAAAATTTATTTATTTTATATAAATTTTTATTAAAAGGTTTAAGCTTTATTAATTTAAAAACCTTACCTTTTTCCTTTTTTTTATTTTAAAAATCCTAAAGTTATATTTTAAAAACTTTAAATCTAGCCTTTAGTTTATTATAATTAACTTAGTTAATTATATTTTTAGCTAGTATATTTTTAAGCTTAATATTATTATTATAATTACTTTAAGTTTTACTTTTATAATTAGTATTATTATTTAAAACTTTAAAGTTTATAAATAGCTAAGTTTTTAATATTTTATTACCTATAGGTCTAAGGTAACTATTTAAATAAAAGTCATTATTATATAATAAACTAATACTTATAGGTTAATAAAAGTTAGTTATTCCTAAAGAATAAACCTTAAAGTAGTTTTATAATTTATATTAGTAAAGTAATTAAGTTAGTAATAGGTAATTTTATTATTAATTATAAAAAAGATTATTTAAGTATTTAATTTAAATACTATTATATTAATAATAACTAACTATTTAAGTATTTTAATAAGTAATATAAAGTAAACTTATATACTTAGTTAACTAGGCTAAATTATTAATAAAGGTTAATAATCTTATTATAAATTATTTTATAGTTTTAATAATTTATATATAAATTATTAAATTATAGTAATAATTTAATAATCTATTCTTAATTAATTAATTAGTTTATTATTTATCTAAGACTAGCTACCCTGTAGGCCTATTGTCGTAACTATAAAAGCTAGGTTATAATACTTTACTAAAATAATAATTATTAAAAATAAAAAGTTTTTAAAATAATAAAAGAAATATAAAGCTTCCTTAATTTAGTAAACTGTTATTAATAATTTATTAAAAACTATAGTAAAATTATAATATTACTTATAGATTTTACTAAGTAGGATTTTAATAATAAGGCTAAGAAAAACTAATTTATTAAATATATAAGGAAAGCTTTTAAAGCTTTTAAAGCCCTTAAAAAAGCTATTATTAATATACCTATATTATAAATATATAATTCTATAAGGTTAGTTATTATTAAAATAAATACTTTAAATTATATAATTAGTAAAATTATTAGTTAATAAAATAATAAAGGAAAGTTATATTTTATAACTTTTTTTTTTAAAAAACTTTATAATTTTAAATTATAATACTTTATATATAACTAACAACTTATAATTATTTTTAAAATATTTAATAAATAAAAATTATATTTATTAAGTAATAAATATAAAATTACTATATATTTAAATTATAAAAATCTTATAAGCTTTATTATAAAGAAATAAATATTTTTATATAGTAAAAAAAATACCTTTAATTTATAATTAAATATAACTTTAAAATTATTTTTTATAAAAAATTAGAAAATAGTTAAGTAAATAGTTTTAGCTATAAAAAAAACTACTTTAAATTAATACTAAAATTTACTTTATTAATATTTTAAATAATAGCAGAAGGCTATTATAAACTAATAGTTATTAATACCTTTTTATAATTAAAAATAAAAACTTTATTTTTAATAAAATTAAAGATAAAATTAATAATTAAATATTAAATTAATTCCTTAAAAATATAATTTTTATAAAAAGAATCTTATATTAAAATAAAAAAATTGAGGTATTAAAATTATTATAAAAAAAAGTAATAAAAATAGTTTATAAATATTTATTATATAAATATAAAAAAGTTACTAAATATTATAATAAATATAATAGTATTATACCTTTATAAATATAAAAAAGGTTATTAAAGAAATTATTTAATTATATATTTTATATAAAAAAATAAAGTCTAATTAATAAAAGCCTTATAGTTAGGTATAATTATTACTAATACTAATGTATTTTTAAAGCTTTATTTTATTTAATTATATTATTAAGCTACTATTATTAAAAAAGCTTATAATAAATATATTATATAATAATATTTTTATTATTATTAATAAATTAATAAAATAAAATATTTTTATTTTATATAAAAAAGGAAGTATAATAAAAAAACTAGGTTATATAATATAAAAATATATAGCTTTAAAATATAAATTACCTATAGAAATTATCTTTAATAAAAAATTAATATTTATATTTAAATATTAATAAAGTACTATAGTAAAAATAAAAATAAACTATAAAGCTAATATTACTTACTATTTTTAAATAAATAAATAAATAAAATATATTAACTAAATTATTAAAGTATACTTAAGAAGCTATATTAACTTTAATTAAAATAACTAAGTTAAGTACTTATTTAACATAAAATTCTTTTATAATAACTTAGTTTTAAAATTAACTAAACTTTTACTATTTTACATTAATAAAAAAGATTATTTATAAATATATTAAATATTATAAAAAAAAAGAAAATATATAAAAAACTATATTTAAAGTAAATAAACTTAAAGAATTATATTAAGATTTATATATATAACTTAAACTGACATAAAAATATATAAAGAAATATATAAATAAAAAAAAGTTTAAAAAGCTAACTTTTTAAAAAGGAGATATAGTTTATTTACTTTAATATACTTAAGGAAAAAAATAAGCTAATATTAAAATAAATAAACTAAGTAATAAACTAAATTATAAAAAAGTTAAGCTTTATAAAATTCTAAAGAAAATTAAAAAAGTTAATTATAAATTAAACTTTTTAAAATAATTAAATAAATAAAAAAAAACTAATATACTTAATTTTTTATATTTTATTATTAAAAAAAGTATTAATAAATAAAAATATAAAAAAACTTATTAAAAATAAAATTATTATTAAAAGTAAAGAACTTAAATATAAGGTTAATAAAACAATATTATTAAAAATAAATAAAGTAATTAAAGAATTTTAATATTTAGTAAAATAAAAAAAATATAATAGAAATATAAATAGCTAGGAATTAAAAAGTAATTTTAAATATATTAATATTACTTTAAAAAAATTTTAAAATAAACTTTATAAATAATTATAAGTATAATATAAATAAATATAAAAAAAACCTAAAATATTTTATAAAACCTAGGAAAATAATAAAAAAGTATTTTTTATTAAAATAAAAAAATTAAAATTTAAAAACCTTAAATTAATATTAAAAAAGAATTAATTAATATTAATAAGTAATAAACTTAAAGAATTTAAAAGTTAAACCTTTTTTTTAAACTTATATTAATTTAGCTTAATACTTTATTTTAACTTAATAATTAATAACCTTTAACTTTTTTAATAACTTAAATTTATATAAAATTATTTTTATAGTTTTTTTATATAATTATTACTTTTACTTATAAATATAATAAAAATAAGTTATTACTTTTTTGAAAGCTTTTTTTACTTACTTTTATTAAATAGTTAAATAATTTTTTTATATATAATATAAGTATTTAAATAAGGTAAAATAAATAATAATAAATAAAGTAAAAAAAAAAATAATATATATATTTTTATATTTATATTATTAATATTATAATTAATTAATTTATAATAAGTATAAATATAATAATAAGTTAAAGAACCTTTTATAATAAAATAAATATACTTTATATTTTAATAAAAAGTATATTAAAGTATAATAAAACTAAAACTTTTAATAAACTTAATTAATAAAATTAATATAATAGTTAGCTTTATAAAAAGCTTATATTTAATAATACTATAACCTAATATAATAAAAGGTAAAAAAAAAAATATACTTAAAAAAAAAAAAGGTAAAAATATTTAAGAAATATACTATTATAAAAATAACTTTAAAAATAAAATTAATAAAAAAAGTATATTATATTATAACTTAATATTTATAATTATAATAATAAGCCTTTTAAGTAAATAATACTTAGTTTAACTTTAAATAATTTAACTAATAAAATTAAAATTATTTTAAATTAATATAATTATATATAATTTATGTTATTTATAGTTAACTTAATTATAAATAAAATAATACTTAATTATATTTATAAAGTATTATTTACTAATTATATAAATAAACCTTTTTTATTTTTATTAATTACCTACTAGTTTAGCTTAGCTTATTTACTAATATAAACTTAGTATAAGGTTTATCCTTTGGAAATCTTTCTTATACTAACTCTATAGGAGCTTAGCTTATTATATTATATTAAAAATTATAAGTATAACTTAAATTTATTAAATAATAAATAGCTAAATTTATAAATATAAAAAAAATTAAAGGATTAATTTTTAAAGAAAGAAATATAATTTACTTACTTTAATATTTATAAAATAATAAATAACTAAATATTAAAATAAATAAGCTAAGTAATAAACTTAATGTTAAGAAACTTAAACTTTGTAAAGTTATAAAGAAAATTAAACTTATTAATTATAAAATAAATCTTTTATTTACCTTAAGAAAATAAAAAAAAACTATATATTTAAATTTTTATATTTTACTATTAAAAAAAGTATTAGTAAATAAAAAAATAAGTAAAATTATATAAAATAAAATTATTATTTAAGGTAAAAAATTTAAATATAAGGTTAAAAAACTTAAAATAATAAAATTTAATAAAATTACTTAATAAACTAAATACTTAATAAAATAAAAAAGCTATAATAAAATATAAAACTTATAGTAAATTATTAAGGACCTTAAATATTTAAATAACTTTATAAATAACTTTTATTAAAGTTTAAGTTTAGTAAAAAAAAGTTAAAAATATTTTAATTAATAATGTTAATTATAAAACCTATAATTATAAAATTAGTTAAATTAAATAATAATAATATAATTTAAAAAGTAGCCTTTACTTTATACTTCTTCTTTTTTAATTACTTTAGCTTTACTAAATTATTAATACCTTAAAATACTATATATATTACCTTTTTAAACTATTTCTTATATTATTTCTAAAAATAAATAACTTTAGTTATATAATTTATAATTTTCTCTTTAATAACTTTAACTTTATTATTAAATTAATTATATTAATAAAAAATATATAATAATTATTAAAGTATAAGAAATACTTTATAATAAAATTCATAATCCTTAATATACTTTAAGTAGTAACTTAAGTTAACTTTAGAAATTAAATACTAAAATCCCTTTTTTTTATAATAAAAATAAGGTTTTATTTTAATAAATTATAGTAATATAAAAGTAATAAGTATTATACTTTTATTAAGTTTCTTTTTCTTTTTTTTATATTAGCTAAGTTAATAAATTTTTAAATATAAAAAGTTATTTTAATAATAAATAAGTAATAAAATAAAAAAAATACCTCTAAGTAAAAGGTATAAATACTTATATATTAAATTACTTAGTCTTAAGGATAAAACTAATAAAAGGGGAAGAATTATATTATAACTTAGCTTTTATAATTATAATAAAGAGCCTATAAAGTAAGCGCTCCTAAATTAATATTAAACTATATAGTTAATTAAAGAATAATTAATAGGAATTAACGTTAATATTAATTAACGTAGGAATAAATTAATTAAAATTATAAGTAATTTTACTTAATTTTAGAATATATAATTAAATATATAAGTTTACGTTATATTATTTATTAAAATACTTAAATAATTAATTATTATTAATATAATAGTATTTAAATTAAATATTTAAATACTTTATTTTACAGCTAGTAATAAAACTATTTATTTACTAACTTAACTACTCCGCTAATATAAACTATAAAACCACTCTAAGGTTTATCCCTTAGAAACAGCTAACCTATAGTACCTATAGGACCCAGTTTATTATATTACTCCCTTGCTACTTACGCACAGTTATTTATATATAAAGTTAGTATACAAAATATTAAATACCAAATTTAAGGTCATTAAATAATTATATTTTTATTATATAGTAATTATTTTTCATAGCGAAATTTAAGTTTGAAATTCTAAGTTGAAATTACAGTTGTAAAATAAATCAAGGTGGTCGTAGACTTTTGTCCTTCTGGTGTCAGTGTATTAGCCCGTTTATTACATTAGGTAAGTGTTTATATTCCTTTAATTCCCTAATCTCAGTTAGGGTCTAGATTACATAGGGTAGCATTAAAGCAGTCCCCAGTGCACTTACTAAGAATCCAACTTACATTACCTAGTAGATTCTCACATCTGCACCTTTGTACAGCACAGTACAAGAGACCCGAGTTATTAAAGCAATATAGGTAACTCTAAGGCCCCCTTAAGGCGGGAATATAATATAGGCGTATGCTGAAATAAACAAATTTACGCCCAATTTCTAATGCTGTTCGTCAGGAATATTACTCATACCATAACAGAACGTACAGCCAGCAATGGTAGCGCTATTTGTATATAGAAGAAAAGGGGGCGGGGGGGCAAATATTAGTCAGCAGGGTGCGCAATATTAAATACACGCCGAAGCGGCCTCTGTATTAGCCACCATGCACTCATGCTAATTATCCATTCTAAACTCACTATCCGCTAACCAACGCCGCGCCCTATTAATTCAAGTATGGAGCAAACGCAGACAATGATTATGAGACTTCCTAATGAAATCCTGGATTCAATATTGCAGTTAACAATGCAACTACCTCTATCTTCACTTAATGACATCGGCGTTAGCAGGGCCGCAGTAAATCTATCTCGGGTTTGCAGACGCTTCCACGGCATTGCGACGCCTTACATTTATGCTCATCTTCTTATTTACTGCAATAACGACATTATGGCATTAAGCAACACTGTATACGAGTTCCAGAGGCAGTTTCGCAGCAATCAGTTGTGTCGCAGTAAGCTGCTGCATCGCACACTTCAAAAAAATCCTCAGCTGTGGCAACACTGTCGTAACTTGAAGATCGAGCTGTTTAATGACTCAGACAGTCTGGGCAACATATTTATTGCAACAGATGCTGTCACGTGGCTCACCGGCGTAACTAATCTTTCCATTAGTTCAGAAGGGAGGACAACTACGGATGCTATGGCCCTTGTTCGCTCTGCCTTGGGGGGGATGAAAGAGTTGATCAGTCTGTCAGTCAAGGACGTCAGTGGTGATGGCATAGATTTGCCTCTTATAGTGGACGCCATCTGCTGTTCGGGCAAAGTCGCGCGCCTTAAGACACTAAATATTTCCGGGATCTCAAGGACTGGAAACTCTGCGGATTGGGCGAAATTAAGGGTACTTGCGACACTAATTATACACTCGAATCCTGCTAATCGTTTATACAGGAGATACGTGGCACGGCATCGTTCACTGAGCTTACTTTGCATAGCTTCCTCCAGACTCCAGAAGCTCTCAAGTCATTATTGATGTGGCCAGCAAGGCTAGACAAATTCACTTTGGATACGTCATTCAGATGTGACTATGCTTTGAACGGCCTGTACGATCAATGGGGCTTGGATACCCTACAGCCTATACTCACAGTCCACAAATCCACCCTATCCGCCATTCGCATACGTGCTCTTAACCGTTCAGGGCTAGACGGCTTTAATCTTTCAGGCTTTCAGGCCCTCCGGGAGCTGTCGCTGTCTCATGGGCTCACTGGGACAGATCCTACTCTTGTTGCCGGCCTGCTTTCGCCTCGGCTTCGCAGCTTCCACTGGGATATGACGTTCGAAGACCAGCAGCATGATGAGTTCTTTTTTCACTTTGGCGAGCCTGAAGAAAATTGGCTTCGCAAGTTGGCTATGGCAGCCATTGGCCGAAAATCAACCCTTGAGATCATAAGTATCAAATTCAGGCCAACAGACGGCGAATGGGGGTGTACTGTGTACCCTTGGGATCGTATGGATGATGTTGCACGCTATGTTCAGCCTTACGGAATTCGTTTATTTTATACTACCCCGACAATCTCTCGGGAATTATTTTTAGAAGCGCAGGAGTTTTATGGGACCCGTTAGATTTGCCCCAATACACCCTCGTGAGACCCAAAATTAGGCATGTCTAGCGTAGTTAAACTTTAACGTGTTTGATAAAACTTCGGGCTAGCCTAGGTGCCTTACGTAGGACTAGCTCTTTGACTTGTGGAAAGGCCCTCTGCTGCCTCTAAATGGTTCAGATTCATTCGATAACTTGCGCGCAGGCTCTCTGTAAGCGCTCTACTAGGGCTTGTGCTTGGCTGGGGGTACTATAGTAATACTGACGCCCCTGTTATTTGTCGCCGGCAGTGGGCACCGAGCCGTCATCGAGATTCTTTTACGTGTGGGGGCCGACACTGAGTCAGCGGATATGGATGGTTGCGACAGTACCGCCCTGAACTTGGCTGCAATGAACGGACACGAGGAAATTTCGTGGGTTCTTATTGAAAGTGGCGCCGATATGGAGTCTAAGGATAGATCGGGCTTAACACCATTGTCTTGGGCAATTTCAAATGGACGCGACCCTGTCGTCCGGCTGGAGCCACAGCGTGAGCGCCATTGTAATATAAGTTCATCAATGACCCTGATATTGCTGCCTTGCGCTCCCGTACGTTTCGGTGAGCATCCAATGTATGTAATTGGCTGTAACTATTGGTTAAGATACGAAAACTCGTCTGCTTGACATTTCAAAAGATCCCTTGCAGACAGCTAGCGCTGTATTGCTAACTAACTCTGCTTTGCTATATTATAATGATTCTGAGCGTTAGTCTAGTATTATACCTTAATTATGCTGGAGAACTAATTGCGCTGATAGGATAAATAATTTAACTACTACCCTAGAAGTCCTGCCTATGAAGATTAGGTATATAATTAATTAATTAATTTAAATCTAAGGTTAGCTTTAGATTAATTATTGAATTATACCCTGGATTTAAAATTAATTATTGGATTTAATGATTAATTAGCTCCTGACTAATTGAAAAGCTTATATAAATTATTTTAATAGGACTATATTAGTTTTTATTTTCCTTGGATAATATTGAGTTATAATAATTCCCCTGGACCCCTTGTGGTTGTATATTAGTAATTATAACTGTTTAAGTTACGATTTTAGCTAGGTTATACTTAAATACTAGGCTTATAGTTAAGCTAAAAATAGTACTTATAGGGTAATAAAAAACTTAATTTAGGCTAATATAGCTTTATATAGTAATAAAAAACCTTAATTTAATATAATATAATTACTATATTTTATTTAACCTAAGGTAATTAATAATAAAAGTATATTCATTTTTATAATAATAATAATAAAATAAAAGCCCCTTTAACCTAAAGCTTTAGAAAAGTATAGTTTTTATAAAAGTATATTTTACTAAGGGGTTTATAAGTATTATTAATAATAAACTAAAAGCTTACTTTATTAAAAAGCCTATAGGTATTATTAATAATAAGCTAAAAGCTTACTTTATTAAAGGGCTTATAAATATTATTAATAATAATTAAATAATATAAGTTATATAAAGTACTTTATAAATAAAGTAAGTTATATTAATTATAATTTATAAAAATATTATTATTATTTTTTATTTATTTTAATTTACTTTTTATATTTTATTATAGTAAAAGTAAAAAAATTTTTTAATTTAGTAATAATAAAATATAATAGCTTTTATTTAATAATACTTTATAAAGAGGTTATATTTATTATTAAAAAGGTTAGTAAAGCTATAATAGCTAAGTTAAAGGAAGGCTATACCCCAGCCTTTAGTTTAAAATCCAAAATCAATCCGTAGCCTAACTTAATTAGCTACAGCTAACTAAGTTAAACCTTAAAGATTTAAGCCATAAAGTATAGCTAATTAAGGTTCAAGACCAAACTCAAAGTATATAAAACAGCCTAAACAACAAGGTTCAAACATAATTATTACGAACCAACACATTTATGGTCGCAACAACGGGCCTACAGGGTAGGCACCTCGGATAAAGGACGGACCGTCCCATCCAATCGTATAAGTGTTCACGACACAATGAGTGAACACTCGGTGAACAGGAACCCAATTGGGAAAGTGTTCACTTACAACGGCGTGAATACTAAGTAAACGCCCAACTATATATTCATTTCACAACGCTCGTTTAGAATAGCTTAGATAGCCAGTTGTGAATATAGAATAACGCTTGATTATACCTATAAAAGTATTATCTACTAGTTGTGTAAATAAACCCCTTTTATCCTTGTTAATTGCCTACTAGTCTAGCCTAGCCTATCCGCTAACATAAACCTAGTATAAGGTTTATCCCTTGGGAATTCCTCTTATACTAACACTATAGGAGCTCAGCTTATCATACGTTCACAACTCTTATTCGGAGGTCACCTTAGACTATAGGTAATATTATTATAAGGATACTAAATAGTTAAATTCCATGTACCAGACGTAGGAATAGATTAAGAAAGCAAAGTCCAGAGTACATACGGAAGCAACATTAAAATTTCGGACTTATTTAAAGAAACTACTGAAACCATGAATCCTAACATAAAAGGGATCACGACCCCTCAACCACCGGCCAACAATACTAAAGCACAACAGCGCTTCCTAGACCTTAAAGCCTTGGTTACCCGCATAGAATAAACTATCAGGGACTAATAAAATACTATTAACACGCTTAATAGACGACTTAACGCTTAACAGTAACAACAAGGGCAACCACCCGTGGCTTAAGGCCAGCAGGGAGGTCCCCGCGAGAAGGAACCAGGTAAGATTATTAAGCCACCTCTGCTAATACTATTTGATAGGGACCTACGAAAAATCAAGGGATTCCTTACGGACATAAGGTCCTATTTCAGGCACTTTCCAACTACTATAGCCCCGCCGGAACGACAAGTCAGCGTCGTAGGAAGCTAACTTATTAAAGGACCTAAGAATTGGTTTAAACTATACCTTTAAGACTTTAAGCGACATAACCGAGCCGAAAGAAAGGCTACTACTAATATACTCTTTAATAGATATAAAGAATTCGAAGATTAACTTAAGGCGCTATTCGGCTAGATTAATAAAAAAAAGGAAGTAGAAAACATATTACTAAAACTCCGATAATAAGGCATATATACTAAATATACTGCCGAGTTTATTTAAATCTGCGCTAAAACAGACCTTAAAGATACAGCCAAGAAGATATTATATTATTAAGGACTAAAATCGGAAGTAAAAGATAAACTAGTACGAGACGATCTTCCGGCCACGTTTAAAACACTCTCCAAAAAGGCTAGTTATATTAATAACTAATAATTCAAACGACGGAAGGAAAAGCAAGCTGAAAAAGGAGGAAATAATAAGGTATACCGCCGCCTCTAATATTATACTAACCAAAGCAAGAAGCGCAACTTAGCCTTATTGAATAATAGGAAACCAGGACCAATAGATCTGGACACCATTAACACCCGCAAGTTCACGGGCAAATGCAACTACTATAGTAAGACAGGCCATAAGGAAAAGGACTGCTGGAGTAAACACGGGAAACCCAATAATTCTAGAAAATCCACCTACGAGAATAAGAAGTTTAATAAGGTTCAGATTAACACTATTGAAACCATACCTTATAACTTACTTAGTTAGACCGGCTGCTATAATGATCGATGTCTTATGTATAAGGAAGAAAAGGAAATAACGAAGTAGTACCCTAAGGCACCCAAGAGAAAGCAGCCAAGATAAATTACAGTTAACACTATAACTTCTAAAGAAGCCAAAGACAAGGTCGACAGCGACTGGCCTGCCCCTATGACTTAGGAAGAATATAAAGCCGACAGAGCACGATCTGAAGCCCTTAACGTTCCACTTACAGAAGAAGAGAAGGAATAAGAAAATGCCTTTATCCGCAGATGGGAAGAAGAGTATAGGAAGAATCGAGGATACACCGACCTTAATATCTCGGAACCATGCGCAAACTGTGGATCACGAGAACCCCAGGGACTAAATCACCCCTGCGGATGGGAACCCTCTGACCACGGTTCAGAAGGAACTTAAGAATAAGACCTGAGTGAATTCCAGCAGATGCTTAAACAGCATGGAATCACCCAGCGACAAGCGCCAAGCAACGACGGGTTAGCGGAACGCGCTAATGCAAACCCCTACTACCCTATTATAACCAGAGATCAGTTCCTTAAATAGGAAGAAATACAGCTTATGTATAATACCCTATTTACGGAAGACTGTGGGTATTTAATAGCGAAATAATACTATAAAATACTCTGTAAAGAACACTGGGAATAAAAGATTTACAATTAGCACCTCTAGATCTAATATAGAAACCTATATAATAAAATTTATATAAAAATCGATTTAGATCAGTGCCCTAACTAAGGATATAGATAATACCTTAACCATAAGGTTAAAGAATAGTATGTACAAAGGGAAGCCTGTCCTGAAAATAACCCCCTGTAATATAAGGATAAATATTATAAAAAGCATTACAGAGAAAAAGAAAAATATATTCGACTTTAATATTAGTTATACTGTAACGGATTCAACTTTAAGACCTACGACAAGGGTAATACCTATAAAAAAGACATTAAACGCTTCTATAAATACTACATCAACGAGATTAACACTAATAAATATTAATAGTGCTGAAAACTCCGGTAGTAATAAGCACGACGATGGATGATTAAAGACTTTAATATTATTACCAAAGACAACTATGATCTTAACTAGAAAAAGGATATATAAATTAACATGGTTAAGATAACTGGAATAAAGAAACTTAGAATTAACGTATAACTTAATAATAGTGCCGTCACTGCGTACATTAACAGCGGAGCAGATCGCAATCTAATCTCGCTACGACTAATCAAGGAACTACGAATCCCCGTTTAACGGAAGGAACAAGCGCTATAAATCATAAGCGTTACGGGAGTAGAAATGGAAGAAGGACTTATCGAATACAAGACTGATTATCTCCCCGTAACCATTAACGGGAACACCTATAATATCTAATTCAGTGTTCTAGATATACCGAAAGACAACATTCTTTTAGGTTATCCCTGGTTACTTAATAATAACCCTATTATCCGCTGGAAGACTAAGAAGGTCTATTAGGACATTAAGGATATACCTAAATATTAACTATACTAGAGAGAATAAAAAGGCAAAGCTGCGCCGCCGGAAGAACCGGAATCCTCTGCGCTAATTACGAAGAAAACGAAAACAGTCAGGTTTAAAGAAAATAAATCACCGGTACTACTATAATATAATAAACGACGTAAGAAAGCAGAACGTATCTGCATCGATAGAATTACAATATAATTTAAAGACAAGCTAGTAGTACTTAATAATGCACTAAGCAAAATACGAGAAAAAGAGGAATTAGGAGAACTTAATAACACTTTCGCCAAAATACCTCGCTAGTATAGGAACAAGCTTCCCTCCTACATCTACAGGTACCCCACCTTTTGGGTGCCTAACCACCAAAAACCCTCACTCTGTTTGACTAGCTATCAGACAAAACGACCTCGTTTTTTACTTTCACGGTCCCATCTGGGGACTCTGGAGAGATGGCAACATCTACAAACCCTCCGGATAACCAGAACAGAACGAACCCCGTCGCCCCCGGACCCGCGACAGTCTTTCAATTTCAGAAGGAGACGACCCCCTCAGGCCCAAGCACGGGAGAGGTCATGGTCCTCCCCTTCACCCCCAAGAAGAAAAGGCGCTTCGGAGAAGCCCTCGGTATGGACAAAATGCCCACACCCAGCTTCAACAGAGCAAAACCAAGCACAGCGGCGACATCGACCGCAGCGCAGACAGCCTCGAGAGGCCTCATCGCCTCCATTTTCAGCGGTGCAAAGGAAGCCACCGACCCAAGCAAAGAGGGGAAATCACTCACCAAAAACAAAATCATGAGCCAAATCAACGAGATCAACGCCCAACAACGGGCCAGACAAGACGTGGTATTGAATATAGCTATGGCTATCGACTCCTGCCTGGCGCAATACACATCCCAACTCTCCTCAGCGGTGGCAGAACAGGTCCGAACATGCCTGAACACCGCACTCGAAAACTTCGTCACCTCCCACATCAACCCAGAGGGGAGGCCCAAAAACCCTGAAAAAATGGGCAGCAAGGAAAGAGCTGCCCAACCATCTGAGACAGCGTCAGCCAACTCATCTCGCAGCGAGGAAGGCAAATCAAACGGCCCCAAGAACCCCACCACAACGGGACCTCCCGCAGCCACTGGAAAAGTGGGCCAGAAGGCCCCCAAGGTCACGTGGGCACAGGTCGCGTCGCGGAACACCACTCACAACAAAAAGCCGCAAAATGACAGCAACACCCAGAAGAATCCTGCTCCCAGCAGCGAGGGGCCGGCCCCCGCTGACAGAAAACAGAACAAAGACAAAATCACATCGGGCAACCAAAAGCCCGATGACCGCATCTTCATCCGGGTCCCGCCAGACCATGTCTGGAGGAAGATGACGGCCATCGGGGCTAAACAGGAACTGATCAGCCTCATGAAACTCAACGTCGAAGACATTACCTACTTCCAGGAGGTCCGATCGGGTTTCGCCCTCCGGGCAAAGGATCAAAACACCAAGAACAAAATCATCGCTCTCAAGCCAGCCGCAGAGAGCAACGACCTAAAAATCGAAGAAGCATGCACATGGAAGATCTTCCTCGTGCGTGGCGTGCCGAAAACTTATACTGACATGAGCGGGACCCACCCCACGGACGCGCTAATCCCCGAGGAGGCGCGCGCCAGGGCTGGGGCCAAGAACCCACCAGTGGCCTGCCGCAAGGCCCCCTTCGGGGAATCTCTTGACACCTGCGGCTACTTCATCTCGTTCAAGGAGAACGTCAAACCCGGCTTCAGACTATTCAATATCTCCCACCCGGCGGAAGTCCGGGTGCAGCAGCCCCGGGTCACTCAGTGCCAACGGTGCCTCGGTTTCCACAATCCCCGGAACTGCACCAGAACAGAAAGGTGCCTTAAATGCGGCAGGCCGTCATACAGGCACACCGACAACATGGCAGACTGCCCGTCCCCCCCGCAGTGCGCCAACTGCAATGGCCCTCACACGGCAGACTCCCTAAAATGCCCTGCTAGACCGGCGGTCAGGAACGGGGAAAAAGTGCACACAACCCGGGCCCAACTCCAGGCAATCCGGGAATTGGGCCAGCAGGAATACAACAAAGCCAACCCACCCAAACCCAAGCCTGCCCCCGCCCCGGCCCCCAATGCCGAGAAAACGTCTAACCCGGAAACCCGAACGGGCCCCCGCATACGGCTGCCAATATCCAGCTCGGCGCCACCCTTCCCCCCTCAGGCCCCGGCCAAGAAGGTCATAGTCGAAGTCGACCCGGACGAGGAGGACCCCCACGAGGGAGCCTCCCCCGCCAGGTCGGCAGTCCACGTGGCCGGCCCGGACAGCGAGGAGGAGGACGTAGAGACAGAAGGGGACGAAAACATGCTTGACGCTCCCCCCGGAACTGACGGACCCCTCGATGCGAGCCTATGAACGATAGGCCCCGTCGCAGCCGCCGAAGAAACACTGGCCTCAAAATCTTCCAAGCCAACGTCGGGAGGAGCGGTCCATACCAGGACATCGCCCTATCGCTGGCATGGGAAGGTGGCTACGACATTGTGCTGATCCAGGAACCCTACGCCCAATGGGACAGGGTGTCGAACAGAAGGCAAACCAAGAATCATCCTGGATATCAAGCATACAACCCCCTGAACAGCTGGAGGGACGCCAGACCCTCAGTTCTCACATTCGTTAGAATCTCTCCGAACCTCCCCAGCAAACAACTCTCTCCCCCAGGCCTGGAGGACGGATGC
>NW_020209314.1:15750-17641 GCF_003025095.1 Trichoderma harzianum CBS 226.95
TGGATAGAGGTATGCGGTTACACCATCGTCAACGTCTACCGAAGGGCTTCGGCAGACTCAGCCACAGAGACCCTCACTAAATGGGGCCCTCCCCCCCCCCGCTCAATCATCGCAGGCGACTTCAACGCCTCACACCAACTTTGGGAACCGGGCAGGGGCGCGGACCCGGCAGGCAACAAAATCGCGGAATGGGCGGAGAAGCACGATCTCCTCCCAGCTCTAATAGACACGCCCACCCGACACTCGGGAAAGTGCATCGACCTGGTCTTCACAAACTGCCCTGCGTCAACCAGGGTCGAACACTCCCTCAACACAGGGTCGGACCACTACACAGTGATCACGAACCTGCCCGAGCCCCTCAGGACAACCCCGGGGGCAGGGAAAAAATACGTCCCGTTGGAATGCTGGGAAGACTTCGGCCAACTCATGCGCTCCTTCGCTTGGACCCTCCCCACGGTCGACCTGACCACACCGTCAGAAACCAACCTTGACGAATGCGCCAAGGCCCTGCAGGACCTCTTCAAACAAGCCATAGAGGGGGCCGGCAAGACCAGACACCAGAACGGCCACAGTGCACCATGGTGGTCGGAAAAGTGCAAAGCAGCCCACAAGGCCTACAAAGAAGCGGCAGACGGCTCCCCCGCCCAAGAGGGAGCCCGTAAGACCCTCAGAGACTCCATACGCCGCAGCAAGCGAGCNCACTGGGACGAGATCATAGCGGAAGCCAGCGCCACTAGGAACATTTGGTCAGTGGCCAAGTGGCGCAAGGCGACGGACCGCTTTCAACCGCCCCCCCTGATAGACGGGGACAAAAGCATCTCAGACCCCACGGAGAGAGCGACTTTCCTCAGAGACAAACTTCTCAAGCGAAAGACAACAGAGGAGGACATCTCAGACCCATGGGAAGAGGACTTTCCCGTCAACAAGAACATCCACTGGGACCAAACAGTGTCGGAGCCGGAGGCCAAGAAAGCCACAACGGGGTCAGGAAACACCGCGCCCGGCGCAGACGGCATATCAGTCGCCCTTCTACAGCTCGCCTGGCCTGCCATCGGCGAGTACGTAACCAACCTTTTCCGCGGATGCCTGATGATAGGACACCACCCACTCCCCTTCCGGAGCGCGGAGATCACCATCATCCCCAAACCTGGGAAGCCGGAGAAGGCGTACACTACGCACAAAGGCTATAGACCCATCTCCCTGCTCTCCTGTATAGGCAAAGGCCTCGAGAGACTCCTAGCTAGAAGAGTCTCCCTCCTAGCGATGGAACACAAAATACTGCCAGAACAATATTTCGGGGCTCTCCCAAAAAGGTCCGCGACAGACCTGGTCGCCTGCTTGCTACACGACGCCGAAGTCGCCCTGGCCCAGGGTCTCGTCATCTCCCTCCTTACACTCGATATCTCCGGCGCGTTCGACATCGTCATGCGCAACCGCCTGGTGTACAGACTCAGGGAACAAGGTTGGCCCCCCCTCTTTGTGAAATGGGTCGACTCCTTCATGAGCGACCGCAAGGCTCTTGTTCGAAACGGATACGGGACCACCCTCCCGGAGACGGAGCTGGAATGCGGAGCCCCACAGGGGTCCCCCATCTCCCCCATCGTCTCCATGCTCTATTTTTCCCCCAGCCTGAAGCTCAATGACCCCAACACCCGCTTCGGGTACGCGGACGACATTGGCATNATGGCAGTGGGGGCCGACACCAAAGAAACCGCCCAGAAGCTCCAGTGGGAATTGGAAGACACCCTAAACTGGGGTGACAGGAACGCGGTCTCCTTCGACCCGGACAAGGCCGAACTCATACACTTCTACAGGACCAGAACCCAAGCACACGACGAGGGAGTGGACTTCAGAGGAAAGATCATAGCCCCCCAGGACTCGGTCCGGTGGT